>NW_014543596.1:27908-40392 GCF_000741045.1 Vigna radiata var. radiata | reverse complement strand
TTTTTTACCTAATCGCTCTTTTGATTTTGGAAAAAATATCTTTATCAATATACTCTTTCTTTTACACATTTATCGCTACCCCAAAATACCAAAAGATAATGGAAAATAGCTATATAGNTAGGACTCATAAAAAAAATAACCCATTTACCAGAAAAGCTTTTCCCACATCAAGCACTAACCTATTTTTAACGTACAATTAGATGGGGTAATGCTCCAAATAAAAAAGAAACGCATGTATGGAAAAAAAAAATAGCAAACTTCCAGAATCAATTTCCAAAGAAAATTATAGTCTTAATTATTTTTAACAACCAATCTCATTAATACTAGAATCACTTTCCAAAGTAACTTTATTATCTCATCTCCACTTTTTTGCAAATTATGTAATATATAAACATAATAATATAAATTACATACCATTTAAAATGATATAGTATTCCATTATGTAAAAAACTTTTCACAAGTTATATAATATATTATTAAAGTGTAATGCAAATTCTAGAAGAGTATATAAAATCCTAAGATAGAAGTACTAAAGTGTAATTAAAATTCTAGAATGTTGTAGAAAAGCCTAAGATAGGAAAAAGAAAATCAAGAACATTTTACATAGGTAAAAATCTAGAACATTCCACATAAGATGTATCTAGCATGTTCTAGAATAATCAATGAGTCTATAAATGCCCATGTACTCTATCATTTGTGTAAGACAACATTTATCACAACTAAGACAACTACAACATTTCTTCTAATTGTTACTTCCACATTCCATTGTCTCCACATTTTCTCTACATTCCACTATCCCTACATTTTCTTTACCCTATCAACTATTCCTTTCACAACCTTAAAATACTAACAGTGGTACCAAAGCTACGTTCGATCATCTATTGGGCATAGATAAAATTTTCAACTACTTGAAACAAAACTATAATTCCATATTATACTACTTCTAAAATATTTTTCTCAACTCATGGCTACTATCAATCAAACATAATCAATTCTAGTACCTACTTTTATAGGAGAAAATTATGATTTTTAGAGTGTCATAATGAAGACATTCTTCCGCTCTTAAGACTTATCGAACATTATAGATGAGGGATTCACTATTGCAGAAGATACCTCCACTCTTACTCCAGCTGATAAGAAAGAGTTGAAGGAAAACAAGCAGAAGGATTCAAGGGCTTTATTTGCTCTTCAACAAGTAATTGATGACACAATTTTTCCAAGGACAATTGGTGCCACAAGTGCAAGGTAAGCTTGGAACATAATACAAGAGGAGTTTCAAGGAAGTGATGAGGTACACAATGTTAAACTTCATTCTCTAAGACGAGAGTTTGAATTAATAAGAATGAATGAATATGAGACCATTAAAGACTAGTATTCTAGAATAAAAGAAATAGTTAGTTAGATGAAAGCCTGTGGGGAAAAATTCTTGACAAAAAAATCGTTGAGAAAATTTTAATTTTCATTCCCTAAAAATATGTTGCAATCACAACCATGATTGGACAAACAAAAGATTTGACTACATTGTCAGTAACACAACTAATGAGATCTCTTAAAGCTTATGAACAAAGATCGAAAAGGCATGAAGAAGACTCCGTTGAAAATGCCTTTCAATCAAAACTAAAATTACGGTCTCAGAATAAAGAATATGAAGGAAATAAGAGTAGAGGAGAAATTTCTAGAAATAAAGAAAATTCTAGAAGCTTCCTATGACTCGTCAAGGAAAATATCCTCCATGTGACATCTGTGAAAAGACAAGTCACTTGGAAAAATATTGTTGGCATCTTGGAAAACTCAATGTCAGAACTGCAAGAAATTTGGTCATGTAAAGAAGTATTGTTGTAAAAAAAATAAACATCAAGCAAACTTTGCAAAAGAACATAATCAGGAGAAACTCTTATTCTACGCCAATCAAGAATCTCCCAATGGAGAAGGGAGTTGGTACTTGGATAATGGATGCAGTAATCACATGGATAAAGATCAAAGCATCTTCAAAGACATTGATAAATATGTCAATGTCAAAGTTCGGCTAGGAAATGAAACCACAGTGGAGTCTCGAGGCAAAGGAACTGTCATGACAAAGACAAAGAAAGGTACGAAATTTATCAAGGATGTTTTACTAGTTCCAAATCTTAAAGAAAATCTTTTAAGTATTTGCCAAATCATGGAGAATGGATATTCTTTTCATTTTGAGAAAGATACATACAAAATTTATGACAGTAAAATGATAGAATTTGGCCGAGTAAAAATGGAGAAGAGAAATAAAAGCTTTTCTATAAGCTTCAAACTTGGAACTAATATTGCCATGAAGGTAGAAGTTGGTGACTCATGGATTTTTCATAGGAGATTTGACCACTTGAACACACATGCCTTAAAGCTGCTATATCAGAAAAACATGATCAAAGATCTTCCATGCTTGAAGGAGAATAATGAATCATGCGAAGGATGTCTCCTCGACGAACAACATTGATTACCATTCTTGACAAACAAAGCATGGAGAGTAAAAGACTTATTGGAGTTGATTCATATCGATGTTAGTGGACCGACGAGAACGCCTTCACATCGTAACAACATGTATTTCATCCTCTTCATTGATGACTTATAAAGAATGGCACGTGTCTATTTCTTAAAGGCAAAGTTAGAAGTCTTTGGAGTATTCAAGAAATTCAATGCCCTTATTGAGAAGCAAAGTGGAAAACAGATAAAAGTACTTAGAAGTGATCGTGGCAAGATGTACACATCTCGCAAGTTTGATAAATTCTATGAAGATGAAGGCAAAGAGCGACAACTTACAGTCGCGTATACTCCATAACAAAATGGCATGTCAGAGAGAAAGAATCGCACAATTATGGAGATGGCAAGATCAATGCTAAAGGAGAAAACTATGCGTAACATTTTTTGGGCTAAAGGAGTCTAAATTACACTTTACATTCTAAACAAATGTCCAACTAAGGCAGTCCAAGACAAGACTCCTATTGAAGCTTGGAATGGAAGAAAGCCATAAGCTAAATACCTATGAGTATTTGGATTCTTTTTGCTACATACATAGTCAAAAGGTTATCGAGTCTACAACATACAAACAAAAAAGCTCATCTTCAACAAAGATGTTGAAGTTGATGAAAATGCTTCTTGGAATTGCGAAGAAGAAAAAGTTATTAAAAACAACATTTTACTTCTAGTGTAATAATCTTAAGAAACTCAATAAGAGGCAGAAAATTCAGGTAGACAACAAGATTCAAGAAAATGCTTCTTGGTACGCTTTCTCCACCTCCACAACAACAAGATTCTTCACCTGAATCCAATCCAAGATGAGTAAGATCTTTGGTAGACATATAAGAAACATGCAATATGGCCATGATTGAACCTAACTATTATGAAGAAGCACTAAAGCAAGAAGTATGGGTCAAGGCTATGGAAGAAGAGATTAAAATAATTGAGAAGAATAACATTTGGGAACTCGTAAATTGCCCTCATGGAAAAGACATCGTTGGAGTGAAATGAATATATAAAACAAAGCTTAATCCTGATGGAATAATACAAAAGCGCAAGGTAAGATTGGTTGCTAAAGGCTACTCAGAACAACCAGGAATAGACTACAATGAGACATTTGCTTCAGTTGCTCGCTTCGATAAAATTAGAGTTGTTGAAAATAGAATGACTTAGTTTCAACACCAAGAGGGAGGGTGAATTGGTGAAATACAAAAATCATAGTCTTTTCAAAATCTTTTTCTTAAAGGAATGAACTTTCAAAAGTTTCTTGAATCGCAAGGATAAAGATAATTCAAGTGCAGCGAAAATAGTTGACTACGTGAAAAGTAAAGTCGACTTTAAAAGTAAAAAGTTCAGGGATAGGAAATTCAAACACAGTTTTTATACTAGTTCGACCAAACTGCCTACATCCAGTGTCCTTCCTGTACTTGGAAGCAAATGCACTATAATGATAAGGGCTTTTACAACAAGGTTTCTATAACGACCTCCATGTCAAAATATAAAACACCTCTCTAACCCTTTAACCAAAATATAGGCATATACAAAACAAAGACAACAACAAGGTATCCCCTCTCTTGCAGTCCTCACTACTTTGAACAGTCCTCACTACTTTGAACAGTCCTCAAAATCTAGAGCGCCTCACGTTCTCTTCCTGTAGTCACAACACGACAGCCACAATCTTCACAAGATTGAGAGAAGAAGTTGATCACGTAACAGAAACACCTCAATGTGTAGGATAATCAACCTGTCTTGAGCACAAATTATTGCACTGCAAGCAACCACCAAAGAATGAACACCTCAGTCTTTCTTGATGAGTTCTTGGAGCTTTAGCATGTTCTACAAATCTGAAAAGAATTAGTCAACTCGTTAAAATCACAAAAGTCTTTGTAGAAATCAAATTTGCATCTATTTATAGTTTATCATAAAACTGACACTTCTCAAGTTGACTATGCTACTAATAAAGTCGATTAAACACAGACAATTATAACAATTATTAGCAGTCAAACCAACTTAATTGATTACGCATTTAATACAGCTGACTAACAATTAATGCTTATTTAAAGATATAAAATATAGCCGTTAGACATCACAAACATCAACAAAATTCCAAAACATAATTAACTAAGTCGAGTAGCTTGCACATCAACAAAATTCCAACAACATTCCAAAACACTTCAATGCAGTTTTGAAAATCTTCTTTTGCAAAGACACTCATAACACTGTTTGAAAAAGGTTGTGCAAAGTCACGAGTTTTAATCGACTTGCTTCATAATGAAGTTGACTTAAAACTGTTGTTTTGCCACACACCATAAGTTCAACCAAAGTGCACGTGGTTTTCTTTTCTAAACCATATGTTATGCATTCACAAATAATATCTCATGTAAAATACAGTGAATATGCATACATTGACAGAATCAACACAAACATGTTCTCAAGTAATCATAAACATGAAAGTAATGAACATGTAACGCAAATGAACATGTAACAACACATGTTGTCATCATAAAAAACCAGAAGCTATATGAGATTGTAAGGTTTAACTAAACTAGCGCTCCCCTTATCAACAATCTCAACAAGATTTTTAATAGCTCTTGCAACAAAAAAAGGATGGAACATCTATCAATTGAATGTCAAGTCAACCTTTCTAAATGAGGTGTTCGAAGAAGAGATATATGTTGAACAACCATAAGGCTTCATCAACAAAGACAATAAAGGCAGAGTACTAAGACTTAAAAAAGCATTATATGGATTGAAGCAAGCTCCTCGAGCATGGTATAACAAGATTGATCAATACTTCATCGATCAAGGATTTATGAGGAGCAAAAGTGAGCCAACACTATATATTAAGGCACAAGGTCAGTACCATCTCATTGTCTCTTTATACGTCGATGATCTTATCTATAGAGGAAACAATATAGAGATGATGAAAGAATTTAAAGAAGACATGATGAAGACATTTGAAATGGCCGACCTTGGCTTGATGAACTATTTCCTCGGTATAGAGGTGAAACAACAAAAAGAAGGTATATTTATCTCTCAAAAGAAATATATTGAAGCTCTACTAAAGAAGTTCAAGATAAATGATTGTAAACTTATCGCTACTACACTGGTGGTAAACGAGAAACTGCAAAAAGATGATGGAGCACAAGAGGCAGATGCTTCACGCTACAAGCGTTTAATTGGAAGTCTCTTGTATCTCACAACCACACGACCAAACATTATGTATGCTACAAGTCTTCTATCAAGATTCATGCAAAAGTCAAGTCAGATTCATTATGGAGTAGGAAAAATAATTTTAAGATATCTACAAGGAACAAAGGAGTTTGGTATTTGGTACAAAACCATGACTAACTCAAGGATTATTGGCTACACAAACAGTGATTGGGTAGGATCAATGGACAACATGAAGAGTACATCAAGATACGCTTTCTCACTAGGATTAGGTATTTTATCTTGGGCATCAAAGAAGTAAGAAATCGTGGCACAATCAACAACAAAAGCAGACTATGTAGCAACTGTTGAAACTGTTGAAACCACGAGTCAAGTAATATGGCTACGAAGAATACTTGAAGAAATGGGTGAGCCACAAGATGGACCGACTATTATCTATTGCGACAACAAATCGACAATAGCAATAGCAAAAAATACAATCATCATCAAAGAACAAAACATATAGCCATTAAATATCACTTCATTTGAGATGAAAAGACAACTAAACAAATTCAACTCGAGTTCTGCCCAACAGAAGACCAAATTGCAGATATTTTTACGAAGGCATTACAATGATCAAGATTTGAACCACTACGCACTATGCTTGGAGTTACTGAATTTGCATTAAGGAGGAGTATTAAAGTGTAATGCAAATTCTAGAAGAATATAGGAAATCCTAAGATAGAAGAACTAAAATGTAACTAAAGTTCTAGAATATTGTAGAAAAGCCTGAGATAGGAAAAAGAAAATCAAGAACATTCTACATAGGTAAAAATCTAGAACATTCGACATAAGATTGGCTAGCGTGTTCTAGAATAATCTGAGTCTATAAATACCCATGTACTCTACCATTTGTGTAAGACAACATCTACCACAACTAAGAGAACTACAATATTTCTTCCAACTACTACTTCTACATTCTACCATCTCCACATTGTCTCTACATTCCACTATCTCTACATTTTCTCTACCCCATAAACTATTCCTTTCACAACCTCAAAAGACTAACATATATTATAAATTCCATGTGGTATATACAAAACTTTCATCAACTATAATATATTATAAAATACATGCTTTTATATGCAACTTTAAACAAACTATATAACACCGACAAAAATATATCTATGCTAAAAACAAAATAATCAAATAAAAGGCACTAAATCACAATTCTCAACAACAAATATTTTAGAAAAGTGCATCAATTTTCAAACAACTTCTAGTGACCAACCAATAATAAAAAAAATGCTTATCATGGATCAAGGGTAGGAACGACAACAACACAAGAATATTTGGATGACACTAAATCAGAGATTTTTCAGCATCATTTATTTTAGAAGCATTCCCCAATAATTTTTTTAACAGAATCCAACATCATCCCTTTTTGTTTTCCAGCACAGATGCATCAATTTTCCTCTCAAGGACCAAATGTGGTTCAGTCATTAGATCAAACACGTAGTAGTAGGAGTTATGGACAATT
The DNA here is from genome assembly GCF_000741045.1 of Vigna radiata var. radiata. NCBI lineage: Eukaryota > Viridiplantae > Streptophyta > Magnoliopsida > Fabales > Fabaceae > Vigna > Vigna radiata. Next base: position 33,215 of record NW_014543596.1, on the reverse strand, counting down.
TATGCTTAACTAAATTAATTGACTCAAACTCTAATTAAAACACTAATTAGAGACAAGTTGGCCACTAGTTCAATTATAATATTTTTGATCCCTGATTAGCAATAAATATCCTATCCTTTCACCTATAATTGAACACCAATTAACCATCTAATTGAATATTAATTGGGTTTTCAAAATTATGAATTAAGCAAACACAATGCATATGTCTGATCAATTCTACACACATAGATTAATTTACTAGGCGAAAATTAAAACAAATTAAACTAGTAAGCGTGTCCTAATTGCAAGTGCAAAACAATAAGAACATAATACAAAGCAAGGCAACAAAATTACATTAATGATGCAAAAATCTCATGGAAACATTGCAATAACACCGTACTCATTGCTCAAAATCATGTTAGAACAAAGTTTGGTCACGAATTTATAGCCTCACACGTATTATAATTCATACAAAATTCATCACAGTATCCAAATACTAACACATATCAACATAACTCAATTTCATGTCTGACACAGAAAGCGTGTCTATATAAGTGTCACTCAGCCAATTAATTTTTACATTATAACATCCAATGCTTCTTGGTTACCCTATTCGAAAACATCCATGTCAGCCTTCATTCTTTTAATTTCTTTTTTCAGCTTTTGTATTTATTTCTTTGATTCTTCTTGTTCTTCGTCTTCCCTCCTTACTGAAAACACAGAAAATAAATACAACCAAATAACTAAATTTATTTATTTTTTAAATAAAAATAAATAAAAACTTACTGGACTTTAGTTTTTGACAGTCTTCCCATAGACTAGTCATAAACTTCAAATGCTCTTCAATTCGGTTTGTAAGAATCTTGTTCATGAAAGTTAAGCTACTCGAGTGTGGTTTCAAAATTAATACATGTTGAAATAATTTTAAAATTTTGACAAGCAATTACAGTTGGTTGAAGAAAAGACAAAAGAAATGTCTGAGAGTGTTCCACTTTTATGTTAACCCCACCTTCATTTGAAGGACTCATTTCCCACGATGGTCGTTCTTCTTCTATAAAAATAAAAAGGAGAAAAAGTTAAAGAAAAGATAAAAAAAGTTTTACGTGGTATCTGAGTGTGAGAAAACACAAGAGTGATGTTGGACTTTACTAGTGCTACTGGCACTACACATCATGTTAGTGTATATGACTTTTGCAACAATTTAACTTATCCTAATATTTGTTCAGGGGTAAAATGTTTTCTGAATGTATCTTATTCGTGAAAAATAATCATAAATCCGCGGTAGTTTTCTTCATTAGTACAAGGTGCTAAGCTAAACATGGGTGGAAATTTGCACAAACACCATACAAAATTTATTTATTTTTTAAATAAAAATAAATGGAATTTTACCGAAATTTAGTTTTTGACAATCTTCCCATTGACTAGTCATAAACGTCAAATGCTATTCAATTTGATTGGTAAGAATTTTGTTAATGAAAGTCAAAATCGAACTTTCTCTTTCGAATTTCATGAGTTCTTCTTTTATGCGGTGGTTGAGGTGCTCGAGCGTGGTTTCAAACTTAATAACTGTTGAAATAATTTTAAAATTTTGACAAGCAATTAAAGTTGGTTGAAGAAAAGACAAAAGAAAGGTGTGGGAGTGTTCCACTTTTATGTTAACCCCACCGTCATTTGAAGGACTCATTTCTCACGATGGTCGTTCTTCTTCTATAAAAGGAAAAAGGAGAAAAGTTAAATAAAAGATAAAGAAAGTTTTACGTGGTATCTGAGTGTGAGAAAACTCATGAGTGATGTTGGACTTTACTGGTGCTACTGGAACTACTCGTCATGTTAGTGTATATGACTTTTGCAACAATATAACTTATCCTAATATTTGTTCAAGGGTAAAATGTTTTCTGAATGTATCTTATTCATGAAAAGTAATCAATAATCGTCTGTAATTTTCTTCATTTGTACAAGATGCTAAGCTAAACATTAGTGGAACTTTGGACCAACACCATAAAAAATTATTTATTTTTAAATAAAAAAAATTAAAATTTACTGGACTTTAGATTTTGACAGTCTTCTCGTAGACTAGTCATAAACTTCAAATGATCTTCAATTTAGACCGTACGAATGTTGTTAATGAAAGTCAAACTTGAACTTTCTCTTTCGAATTTCATGAGTTAGTCTTTTATTCGATGGTTGAGCTACTCGAACGTGGTTTCAAACTCAATACTTGTTCAAGAACTCATTTCCAACCGTGAACNTTCTTCTTCTATAAAAAGAAAAAGGAGAGAAAGTTAAAGAAAAGATAAAGAAAGTTTTACCTGGTATCTGAGTGTGAGAAAACTCACGAGTGATGTTGGACTTTACTGGTGCTACTAGAACTACTCGTCATGTTAGTGTATATGAATTTTGTGACAACTTAACTTATCCTAATATTTGTTGAGGGGAAAATGTTTTCTTAAGGTATCTTATTCATGAAAAATAATCATAAATCCTCAGTAGTTTTCTTCATTTGAACAAGATCCTAAGCTAAACATGGGTGGAACTTTACACCAACACCGTACAAAATTTATTTATTTTTTAAATTAAAATAAGTAAAAATTTTCCGGACTTTAGTTTTTGACAGTCTTCCCATAGACTAGTCATAAACTTCAAATGATCTTCAATTCGGTCTGTAAGAATGTTGTTAATGAAAGTCAAACTCGAAATTTCTCGTTCGAATTTCATGAGTTCTTTTTTTATGCGGTGGCTGAGTTGCTCAAGTGTGGTTTCAAACCCAATACCTGTTGAAGGACTCATTTCCCACGGTGGTCATTCTTCTTCTATAGAAAGAAAATGAAGAGAAAGTTAAAGAAAAGATAAAGAAAGTTTTACCTGGTATCTGAGTGTGAGAAAACTCAAGAGTGGTGTTGGACTGTACTGGTGCTACTAGAATTACTCGTCATGTTAGTGTATATGACTTTTGAAAAATATTAACTTATCCTAATATTTGTTGAGGGGTAAAATGTTTTATTAATGTATCTTATTCATGAAAAATAATCATAAACCCTCGGTAGTTTTCTTCATTTGTATAAGATGCTAAGCTAAATATGGGTGGAACTTTGCACCAACACCGTACAAAATTTATTTATTTCTTATATATGAATGAATAAAAAATTTCAAGACTTTAGTTTTTAACAATCTTNCCATTGACAAGTCATAAACTTCAAATGCTCTTCAATTCTGTCCGTAAGAATCTTGTCAATGAAAGTAAAACTCGAACTTTATCCTTCCAATTTCATGAGTTCTTCTTTTATGCAGTGGCTGAGCTGCTCGAGCGTGGTTTCAAACTCAATACCTGTTGAAGAACTTATTTCCGACTATGGTCGTTATTCTTCTATAAAGAGAAAAAAGGAGAGAAAATTAAAGAAAAGATAAAGAAAGTTTTACCTGGTATCTGAGTGTGAGAAAACTCACGAGTGGTGTTGGACTTTACTGGTGCTACGAGAGCTACTCGTGATGTTAGTGTATATGACTTTTGCAAAAATATAACTTATCAGAAAATTTGTTGAGGGGCAAAATGTTTTCTTAATGTATCTTATTCATGAAAAATAATCATAAATCCTCGGTAGTTTTCTTCATTTGTACAAGATGCTAAGCTAAAGATGGTTGGAACTTTGCACCAACACTGTACAAAATTTCTTTATTTTTTTAAATAAGAATAAATAAAAATTTTCCAGACTTTAGTTTGTAATAATCTTCCCATTGACAAGTCATAAACTTAAAATGCTATTCAATTCCGTCTATAAGTATCTCGTTAATGAAAGTCAAACTCGAACTTTTTCTTTCCAAATTCATGAGTTCTTCTTTTATGCGGTGGTTGAGCTGCTCGAGCGTGGTTTCAAACTCAATACTTTTTCAAGAATTCATTNCCAACTGTGGACGTTCTTCTTATATAAAAAGAAATAGCAGAGAAAGTTAAAGAAAAGATAAAGAAAGTTTTACCTGGTGTCTATGTGTGAGAAAACTGACGAGTAGTGTTGGACTTTACTGGTGCTACAAGAACTACTCGTCATGTTAGTGTATATAACTTTTGCCAAAATTTAACTTGTCATAATATTTGTTTAGGGGTAAAATGTTTTCTCAATGTATCTTATTCATGAAAAATAATCATAAATTCTCAATAGTTTTCTTCATTTGTACAAGATGCTAAGCTAAACATGGGTGGAACTTTGCACCAACACCGTACAAAATTTATTTATTTTTTAAATTAAAATAAATAAAAATTTCTCGGACTTTAGTTTTTGACAGTCTTCCATTAGACTAGTCATAAACTTCAAATGATCTTCAATTCGGTCTGTAAGAATGTTGTTAATGAAGTCAAACTCGAAATTTCTCTTTCGATTTTCATGAGTTCTTCTTTTATGTAGTGGTTGAATTGCTAGAGCGTAGATTCAAACCCAATACCTATTGAAGCACTCATTTCCCACGGTGGTCGTTCTTTTTCTATCAAAAAAAAAAAGAAGAGAAAGTTAAAGAAAAGATAAAGAAAGTTTTACCTAGTCTCTGGGTGTGAGAAAACTCACGAGTGGTGTTGCACTGTACTGGTTCTACTAGAACTACTCGTTATGTTAGTGTATGTGAATTTTGCAAAAAATTAACTTATCCTAATATTTCTTGAGGGGTAAAATTTTTTCTTAATGTATCTTATTCATGAAAAATAATCATAAATCCTCCGTAGTTTTCTTCATTTGTACAAGATGCAAAGCTAAACATGGGTGGAACTTTGCACCATACCGTAGAAAATTTATTTATTTTTTAAATAAGAATAAATAAAAATTTCAAGACTTTAGTCTTTAACTATCTTCCCATTGACAAGCCATAAACTTCAAATGCTCTTCAATTCCGTCTCTAAGAATCTTGTTAACAAAAGTAAAACTCGAATTTTGTCTTTCCAATTTCATGAGTTCTTCTTTTATGCGGTGGCTGAGCTGCTCGAGCGTGGTTTCAAACTCAATACCTGATGAAGAACACATTTCCCACTATGGTCGTTCTTCTTCTATAAAAAGAAAAAAGGAGAGAAAGTTAAAGAAAAGATAAAGAAAGTTTTACCTCGTATCTGAGTGTGAGAAAACTCAGGAGTGGTGTTGGACTGTACTGGTGCTGCTAGAACTACTCGTCATGTTAGTGTATATGACTTTTGCAATAATTTAATTTATCCTAATATTTGTTGAGGGGTAAAATGTTTTCGTAATGTATCTTATTAATGAAAAATAATCATAAATCCTAGGTATTTTACTACATTTGTACAAGATGCTAAGCTAAACTTGGATGGAGCTTTGCACCAACACCGTACAAAAT
>NW_014543596.1:11511-25628 GCF_000741045.1 Vigna radiata var. radiata | reverse complement strand
AAAGGAGAGAAAGTTAAAGAAAAGATAAAGAAAGTTTTACCTGGTATCTGAGTGTAAGAAAACTCACGAGTGGTGTTGGACTTTACTGGTGCTACTAGAACTACTCGTCATGTTAGTGTATATGACTTTTGCAACAATTTAACTTATTCTAATATTTATTGAGGGGTAAAATGTTTTCTTAATGTATCTTATTCATCCTCGGTAGTTTTCTTCATTTGTACAAGATGCTAAGCTAAACATGGGTGGAACTTTGCAACAACACCGTACAAAATTTATTTATTTTTTAAATAAGAATAAATAAAAATTTTCCAGACTTTAGTTTTTAACAATCTTCCCATTGACAAGTCACAAACTCTTCAATTCCGTCTGTAAGAATCTTGTTAATGAAAGTCAAACTTGAACTTTCTCTTTCAAATTTCACGAGTTCTTTTATGCGGACGCTGCGTTGCTTGAGCATGGTTTCAAACTCAACACCTATTGAAGAACTCATTTCCAACTATCGTCCTTCTTCTTCTATGAAAAGATAAAGAAGAGAATGTTAAAGAAAAGATAAAAAATGTTTTACCTGGTACCCGAGTGTGAGAAAACTCACGAGTGGGATTGGACTTTACTGGTGCTACTAGAACTACTCCTCATATTAATGTATTTGACTTTTGCAACAATTTAACTTATCCTAATATTTGTTGAGGGGTAAAATGTTTTCGTAATGTATCTTATTCATGAAAAATAATCATAAATCCTAGGTATTTTAGTACATTTGTACAAGATGCTAAGCTAAACATGGATGGAACTTTGCACCAACACCGTACAAAATTTATTTATGTTTTAAATAAAAATAAATAAAAATTTACCGGACTTTAGTTTTTGACAGTCTTCCCTTTGACTAGTCATAAACTTTAAACGCTCTTCAAATCGGTCCGTAAGAATGTTGTTAATGAAAGTCTAACTCGAACTTTATCTTTAGAATTTCATGAGTTCTTCTTTTATGCGATGGCTGAGCTGCTCGAGCGTGGTTTCAAACTCAATACTTGTTGAAGAACTCATTTCCCACTATGTTTGTTCTTCTTCTATAAAAAGAAAAAGGAGAGAAAGTTAAAGAAAAGATAAAGAAAGTTTTACCTGGAATCTGAGTGTGAGAAAACTCACGAGTTGGGTTGGACTTTACTGGTGCTACTAGAACTACTCGTCATGTTAATGTATTTGACTTTTGCAACAATTTAACTTATCTTCATATTTGTTGAGTGGCAAGACAACCTATTTATAGGTAAATAGCATGACTGACAGCATAGGACCAATAAGCATTAGTCACATTAGATTGAAAAAGAAGACTACGGGTTACATTAAGGATGTGTTGATGTTTCCGCTCCACAACAAAATTCTGTTCAGGAGTTTGAACATAAATCTTTTGATGGTTGATCCCATACAAACAATACAAATTAACACAATTAAATTCAGGTCCATTATCTGACCTAACATTTTTAACAATTTAGCAAACTTATTTTTAACTCTGACAATAAAATTTTGTAATAAATCTCTAGTTTGGCCTTTATTGTTCATTAAAAAGGCTTCAGGTATGTCTGCTATAGTCATCAACTATAGTAAGAAAATACTTATGACCATGAATAAAAGAAATGGAAAGAGGACCCCATATATCACAGTGAATCATTTCAAAGCATTCAGTGGACAAAGAAACATTTCTAGGAAAAGGAAATTTATGTTGTTTAGCATAGTGTAAAGTATCACAAACAATATCAGGAGTCATTTGCACATAAGGAAAATTTTCACATATTTGTTTTACAATTTTGTGTCCTGGATGACCTAACCTATAGTGCCACAAATTTACATCAACATGTTCATAAGAGAAAACAAACTTTGGAATGAAATCTTGATCAGGATTGGGAAAGGCTTGTAGGTAATAAAGACCTTTGTAAGGATTGACACACCCAATCATCTTCAATGTAGAATTCTCCTTTATCTGACAAACCTATGAGGAAAAAGTTAGATTGTAGTTCAAGTCTTTGATAAGAATTTGGACAAAAATTAAATTGAAAGAAAAATCAGGAATATATAGAACATTAAAGATAATAAAGTCTTTAGAGAATTGGACAGTCCCTGCATGTTCAGTAGTGATAACAGAGTTATTTGGAAGTCTGATAGAAATGAGCTTAATTTTATAAAAAGTTACAAAGTTCTTTTTATCATGGGCCACATGATTAGTGGCCCCAGTGTCAATAATCCAAGAAAAGGTACCTTATGAGTAGATTCATCAACCTTCTCTATCATTTTGAGATGTTTTTGCATCTACTCTGGGGTAAAAGAATTCAAGGCAACATTGGTGTTAATGTGGTGAGTGGGTTGAACACCTTCTAACCCAGAACTGCTTTGGCAGATATTGGTAGAATTCCATTGAATCTTTTTGTCCTGATTGTTGTCAGGTTTCTTATACCAAGGTGGGTAACCATGCTTGGAGCAACACTCATCCATAATATGATTTATTTTGTGACAGTAGGAACATTGTTTTCCATAGTTAGGATTCCTTTCTCTTCCTTTTCCTTGGCCACATGATCCACACGTCCTTGGTTTTTCCAAGTTTGGTCAGGTTTCCAATGGTTGTTTTTGTCAACAACATTAGCTAGAACTTTGGTTTCAGCAGTCTGGTTGGCAGTGCCAATATCTTGTCTTTCTTGTCTTTCTTATTGCATGATGAGTGAGAAAACACGATTGATGTTGGGGAGGGATCCATCAAAAGGACTTGAGTTCTCACATTATTATAAATATCACTCAGGCCCTTTAAACATATAACATGTTCTATTTCTCTGTATTTAAGAGAAATCTTTTAGAGCTCACAATTACAAGGGATGTCACATGTACAACTACGTATGGGTCTAAGGGATTCCAATTCTTCCCAAAGAATCTTTAAATTTTTGAAAAACTGGCTAACACTTCTTTCGCCCTTTTTGATTGAATGAATGTCTTGAAGTAGATCAGAAATTTTAAAGTTGTCACCTTTATAGAATCTTTCCTTCAATTCATCCCACAACTCTCTTGCATCTTCAATATATATCACACTTTCTACAATCTGGAGGGTCTTTATAATCCAGGAAAGAACCATCATATTACATCTTTCCCATGCATCAAATAAAACCTCACTTCTCTGGGGTTTCTTGATCGACCCACCAATGAACTTGATCTTATTTTTTTGAAAAGAGTGTTCTTTTCATGCTTCTACTCCAAGAAGAGTAATTGGTCTCATTTAGGCCTTGAGAGATGAGAGTAAGTCTTGGATTCTCCCCAAGATGTAGATAGAAAGGATTGACAGGGTTGATGGATTAATCCATGTGATCCATCACCGCAGGAAGCAAGAAGCAGTCAAGAAATGAAGCAAGAAGTAGAGGAAAAGAATTATGCTTTGTTACCCTTTTTGAAATTGTCCATGTCAGCCTCCGTTCTTTTACATTCTTTTTTTAGTATTTATGTCTTTGATTCTTCTTGTTCTTCCTCTTCCCTCTTACTGAAAACATAGAAAATAAATACAACCAAATAAAAAATTTAATTCTTTTTTTTAAATAAAAATAATAAAAATTTATCGAACTTTAGTTTTTATACTCTTCCGATAGATTAGTCATAAACTAAATGCTCTTTATTTCGATCCTCTTCAAAGTAATTTGTTTGAAATATTAAAATGTAAATTATGATATTCTTTCGTATTTTTGAAACAAAGTATACACAATTATAATTTTGTACAAAATAAAATATATCCACAATTTTTTAAATTTAATATTTATTTATAAGTTTTCTAATTTAGCTCGTGATTTATTGGAATAAAATAATATATTATAATTTTTCAGTCTTTCAAAACTGTCTCAAATTTTAAATGTTTGAGCTCTTTAATTCTGTTGGCAAGTTTCTGGTTTACTCAAAATCCATTTTTCTTTTTAAATTTCATGTGTACTACTTTCATATTCTAGAAGAGTTTCAAACCTAGTACATATTCAAAGTGTCTTAAAATCTTAAAATGCATATTATCGTCTTCACACTTTTTTTAAATAAAACATAAAAAATATAATTTTGTACAAAATCAAATATATTTCTAATTTTTTGAATTTAATATTGATTTATAAACTTTCTATTTTAAATGGTAACCAAGTACTATATTATATTTTTCATAATCTTCTAAAGCCATGTTACAAACTTAAAATGCTCTGCTCAGATCATGTCAGTAAGTATTTTGTTTAAACATATCAAAATCGAAATTTCTTGTTTTGCTTTGATGTGATGATACATGCTTTCAAAATTAGTGCCTTTCAAAGTATCTCATTTTCAATCATGTCAGTAAGTATTCTTTTATATTTTTAAAATAAAATGTACAAGATTAATTTTTGTACATAATCAAATATATTTACAATTTTTTAAATTTAATATTGATTTAATACTAAAATCACTTTTCAAATTTTCTATATGCTAACTTTTCTTTAAATTTAAATTTTAGAAGCATTTAGTAGTTTTTTTTAAAGAGCGACATCCTTTCTTGTTTTGAGGCATATGTACATCAATTTCCAATCAAATTCCGACTTTATCTTAGTTTAATCATAGGAAAATTCCTAGGCTTTAGCAACATCCTAATATACTAGGCAGAGTAACACCTAGTATTACCGTAATAGAATTTAGGTTTTGGTTTTTATTTTGACTTAAAACACTACTAATGAATTGAATTATTGAACATAGGAAACTAAAGCATGACATTTGGAGAAAAGGTCTATAACAGCGTACTTGTTTAGACAAGAGGCCCATAGTCCACGTGATCTACTTATGACAGTAAAGATTTTGTCTAAGAACTTGCGGACAGCCCATACTATACTAAAGTGGACAGGCTCAAACTTAATAGATATATCAAATTTTCAGAAATAGAGGGATGACATATTCTTAATTCACGAAATTAAATGTTTACCGTATATTTTTTCATAATATGTATAAAAATGTTTTTTAAAATTTTTCTAATTAAATCATAAGATAAAATTACTGGTCAATTCCAAATATTATATATTAGTAATTAAAATATTTTTAGGATGTTCTAATAAAATTAATGTACTTATGAGATCCACTTTGACACGAATCATCAAATAATTAGAGTAGGGTTAAGACTATTCTCCAATCTATATTATAAATTACGCTCTATGTTTTTTAAATAAAACGTACAAAATTATAATTTTATAAAGTAATATAATAAAAATTTTATAAATTTAATATTGATTTATGAGTTCTCATTTAACTCATTATCCATGAATGAAAGAAAAATACAATTGATCAGAATATCAGTATTAGAGAGTTGTAATTAAAGGTAGTCATGACCTTCATTTTCGTATCAAATGATACAAAACAGTATGAATTGATGATAAGGTAAACGTTGTGTATTTGATTGTGATAAGACTGGATATAAATTAGGGTTTTCTTTCGTATTTTTGAAATAAAGAGTACTAAATAATAATTTTTTACAAAATCAAATATATTCAATATTTTTTAATTTAATATGTATTTATAAGCTTGGTGGTGATTTATGGAAATAAAATACTATAATATAGTTTTTCATAGTCTTTTAAAGACAGGTCAGAAACTAGGATATCGAAGCTCTTCAATAAGTATATTTAAGTAAGTTAAAATAAAAAAAAAAAAAAATCATTCAAATTTCATTTGCATGGTTGTGAGGTGATACCTATGTTCTAGCTAGTTTTCAAACTTTACCACTTCAAAGTAGTTTGAAATAATGAAATACATTATGGTATTCTTTCATATTTCTGAATAAAACGTACATAATTATAATTTTATACAAAATAAAATATATTTGCAATTTTTTGAATTTAATATTTATTTATAAGTTCTCTAATTTAGTTAGTGATTTATGGAACAAAATACTATATTATAGTTTTTTAATCTTCTAAGACTAGGTCTCAAACTTATCTTCAATTATCATGGCAATGTGAATATATCAGGGCAAATATCTGGTTTAAAAATTTGTTTTTTAAATTTCATTTCTATTAGTGTGATGTGACTTTCAAATATCAACAAAGTATCTTAAAATCTTGAAATGCATATTATCATTTCTTTGATAATTTTGAAATAAAGCGTACAATAATATAATTTTATATAAAATCAAATATATATATATATATATATATATATATATATATATATATAGTTTTTTGAATTTAATATTGATTTATAAGCTTTCTATCTTTGTTAAATATCAAAGTCGAAATTTCTTGTACAAATTTCATGTGTTTTGCTGTGATGTGATACCTATTCTTGTACAAATTTCAAACCTAGTAATCTTAAAATATTTTCATATTTTTGAAATAAAACCTATAAAATTATAATTATAATTTTATACAAAATCAAATATATTCACAGTTTTTTGAGTTTAATATTGATTTAATACTAAAATCATTAAAAAAAATGTGATTTAGTGGACCCCTGGTATCACATTCAATAACCTCCGCTATCACATTCAATTTGTTCAACTGTTTGATTACAAAAATTACCTATATTTTTTACACTATTTTTTGATATTAATATATATTATTTAATTTCACAATTATACTTTAGAATTGTAATCTCCCTCATTTATATTATTTAATTTGAAATTTATTACTTTATTTTGCTAGAATTATTTAATTTATGTCATGTTTATGTTTTTGGATAAAAAATATATATTTGCAACAATATTCAAACATTTAATGTAACAAAAGACATCACAAATTCATATAATTCCATTGTCAAAATATAAAATCAAATTAAAATAAAATTCATCCTTAGAACTTGATCAATAATTATTCAAAATTCATAATAAACTAGATATAATTTTATCCTAAAAATATTTCATAAACTTCTTAAATATTACTTCCATCAGATGATTGTTTTATACTCAAAAGAGACTCGAGCTCCTTTGTACATATCAACAACTTGCTGAAATAATAAAAACAAATAAACAATTATAATTACACTCATACAATTTTGCAGAACTGGGAAGAAACAAAAGTAAAAACAAAAATCTCCATAGATTTTTAGGATATGAAACTTATAAAAAATCAATTCTCCTTTTAATGAAGAGAAGTTTTAAAAGGGAGCTTTGGATTTCGACTTCTTTTCTTTCTTTATTTCAACTTGAAATATTATCTTTTAAGTTTAAATAGTTACAGAAATACCAAAATCTAAGTTAACTTTTCAGTTCTAAGAAAATTGACCCAGACACTAAATCAATATTTTTTAGTCTACATACAGATGACAAGTATATCATACAGATGACAAGTATATCATATAATATAATGATGATAACAAAGTTCTTATTTTCAAAATAATTTTCTACAGGTAATTGAATTACTTTGAAGACTAATAATATAACTTGGGACTGATACGTACTGTGTTTGCATGAATGATAGATATCACATATTTTATAATAAAAAAACCAATTCGTTATGCAATTGACTTATATATATATATATATATATATATATATATATATATATATATATATATATATATATATATCTTAAAGTGATTAAAAATTGTACAAACTATTTTAATTAAAGATATATGCTTGGTTAAAAGTAAGAAATTTTACAATCTTAACTCATACAACAACATCAACAGAATATAATTCAAAGTTTATTGTTTAATTTCTTTGTAGGACCGAAGTCCAGGTATATTCATACCAAATACATTGTTAATATCTGGTTACCTTCTTATTAAGAGGCCGAGCTTTAAAACTATGTGCAAAATCCAACCCATCATGCTTTGGAGCACCCATGGCAGATGGCCTGTGTGCAAAGAAAGTATTTTGAAGTTAGACCATTGCTACATGATTTATTGAGTTAGAATGTTAATTCTGCATTTATCATCATAGTACCTTCTCAAATCCCCGATTCTATTTTCGTGAGCACAGTGGTAGGTTTGTCCAAATCCTGCAACCGTTCAGATTCCCAGATACTATTCTCCTCTGTCTTGAAACAATTGTCTGACATATCTATATCTTGTAACAAAAAACTAAAGCAAGAAAATCCAGGTAAAAAATCACAAGCAATTGCAGCTTCAGAAATTTCATAACCAATGTAATTTGTATATCGGGTACAAAGAAAATGAATGATCAAAAAATATAATTATGTAAAGAGACAATAATATTACTATTTAAAATTGTGGGAGCTAAATTAACCTTATTTGAATCATTGCAATGAACTGAAGATGATGAAGACGCATATGTATGCTGCATGGCGGAAATTCCTGAGAAGCAAGAGATAAAATGAACTCGAGCAAGATAAACAATGTTGTATCTGGCAAATTGTTGGTTCAATTCTTTTCCACTTAGTGTATTATTGTATTTAGTGTGTGTATAATAATTAGGAAAAGTGAATCTTTGTGTTTATTATATTCACTAAATAAATATCAAGTCCATGTTGTACTTGAAACACAGTTTCAACTTATGTTTCTCTTTGCATACTCTGCATGATGAAATGGTAATGAAACCGGATGAAGTACGAAAGGAAGTGTCAAGAGCTTACTTCAAATTCAGGCAATCGTGGTGTGCACCTCTTGGAAAATGGTAACGAAGGAGCATTTAGAATCTAGATTATGAGCATAACTAGTTAGGGAAAATGATATAAAAGGTTACAAGAAAAATGAACCTAAACACTGCAAGTACCAACTTTTCTGCTTAATGGCCGAGCTTTGAACCTAAACACTGCAAGTACCAACTTTTCTAAGTCAGGCTCTCTAGGAATTGTAATCTTCAGCTTGGAATGTCCACAATTTTGATCAACACTTGCAACCTGCAAGAATAAGTAGATTTATAGAGCACCATCATGTGACCTATTTTCAATCCCTAATTAAATATGGTCCCCTTTGCCCTGAGGAATTTCAATAACGGCTTAGCTATTCATATTTGCAAAACAATGTACAATAATATTTGACATGTACAATCTACGCAAGCAGTCTGCATCACATTCCTTACCTTCTTAGGTGCCTTGTGGACAAAATTAACTTGCTGCCAACCTATCATAAGAAGATACAGTAAGCAATTTCAACTTCCCTGACAAAAATAAACGGAATGCTGGCAAAAGACACATTTAAATTCTCGGTTCATAGTTTCAAGTACTTCCAAGCTGCCCAGCAAACATGGAGCCAAAATTAATTTTAGGAAAATGATATCTGAACAACAGATTTTTGACAATATTTAGACACGATACATCTGTCTAAATGTTATTGGCCTACGCGGAAATTGAATTTAAAATGAAATGTTGACGTGGCAAGCTTTTTAATTGCCCATTTTAAAAAATTGGATTTCTTTTCATTTGTGAAATCTGAATGAAAGAGAGAGCCCTATCTGAACGAACGAAACTAGAGAGATGCTTGCGATCGAGCTACTACCGTTGCCTAGTTGTCGAGTTAAGCAGCCAGCATCGTCGCCGAAGAGCTGACCACTGTCCATCGGAAGGTGTCTTCCCTCCACCCAGCCATCCAGTCCCGATGCAGTGCCGCTCGTGAACGTGCTACCACCGTCGGCTAGTTCTCGTGCTAACGACCCACCACTGTCGCCGGAGAGCCACCGTCAATCGGAAGAGGAGTCTTCCCTCCACCTAGCCACCCAGTCTCGCCGCAGGACCGCCTCATTGCCGGCGTAAAAAGGGCAAACCCTAGACACGGTTGCTCCACCGTCGTGTTGTCTCCTCCCAGCCCACCGTTCCGCCGTCATTCCAAGACGAAATATTGACATTTTCTTCGGTCCTCCCAACCACCCAGTCGGAGTGTCGTTGGAGCTCCGCCGCAGTGCCGCCGGAGTACGTTGATAAAAAGGTATTTTCTTCCCTTTTTTCCTCAGGTAGATGATGAATAATTGTTTCTTGCTTTCTTGCAAGACTCCTGCTTGCATTTCAAATTTTATATCTATCTCTTGAAATTTTATATATGCATTTGGTTCAACCTTTGTACACATTGTTGATGAAGAGACGAACCAAAATAGAACACCTTACTCCTTTAATTGAAGAGAAGCCCTTGTTCGAGGAATAGGGATGGATCTGCATCCGAAGAGAACTTGGTCTCGAGTTTCCTTGGTTTCCTTTCTTGTTTCTGTTATAAAAGAGCATTTGGAAGGCAAATTTCATATTGTAAACTAGTATGCATTTTCTCTATTTAATTTAATAATACAGATAGGGTATTTAAATTGCTTTTGGGAGAAGTAAAAGTTTGATCTTTCAAATTGAGAATTTTAGTTTGCAAGAAAGGAAACTGACCAATTAGGGAAAACGAAGAATGAATCATTAACTGGACTTGCTGATCATAAAAAAGAAAAATAAGAATGAGATATTTTTTTCAAGAATATGGTGGTTGATCCATTTATATGTGCTTGATTTTAAAATAAATAGATTTTTGTTGATGATCTTGTTAGAGTATTTCTCTGTGTTTCTAATTAATGGAGGATCATTGCAGGATTCATCTGATGCTGTTGTTGTTACTCCTGGGATTGCTGCAGTGGCTGCTGGACTGAGCCTGTTAGCTTTTTCTGAGGTTAATACTAAGTTATCAGTGACATTTTATTCTCTTTCCAACTTAGTTTTTAGTCAATTATTTGTCGCAAAACATGTTTTATTGCTCCACCACATAATCATCATCATGAATGTGTTTTCTTAATAATGCTATTTATCATTAAATCACATTTTACGATCATTAATTGAATGAGCACAGAACACAGTTCGAAAATTATCGACAGTCCTCATTTTCCATTGCTTACACGGTTGTTCTTCTGGCACTTCACATGCCTCCGTCATATCACTTGGGTAATAATTAGTTTTTTTTCTTCTCTAAACTTTAAAAGAAAAAAAATGGCATTTTTTATGTATTTTTTAATAAATTTCAACAAATAATATTAATAATATATTAAAAAGTAACGCAATGGAAGATGAAGCAAGTGGGGGCACATCTTGTTTTTGAGAATGATGGCACTGAAACAACAGTACCCTATTTGTGGGGGAGAAAAGTGTACGATTAAATCAAATTATAATTTTAATGTTTGTACAGGTTTTAAGGTGTTACCAAAAAAATTAATAAATTTAATCTAAAATCGTTTATTTTTGTTATAGAAGAAATTAAAATGGGAGAGAAATATAAATTTGTGGGGCCAGTGGAGCTGAAAAGCAACTTTTGAAATAGAAGGGGATGAGGAGTTGAATAGTTATTTTCCTGGGAAAGTTATGCAGAAGATGTGAAAAGTGAATTTATTCTATTGTTGAACGTGTGAGAGTACAACAACCCTTAGACAGGTATATCCAAATTATCCAATACTCTTTTTATTCATCCATTCACCTTATATTGTCCATCTACCTTTAAATCATGCCCACGCATTAATTGGACTATATAGCACAAATCTCATTATTTACTTTACAAATGTATTAGCATCTTATTAGTGGATAATTTTGACTTTATTAACCTAACTTACTTGTTTATTAACCTGACTTTATTAAGACAACTGTCAAAAGTTTTTATCATTATTGTGATCCTTAATCTTGGAAGTTTTGGCCGATGAGGTCATAATCATTGTTATGGTGCAGTTTTACTGAGCTCCAAAACCATGTAAACTTTTTTTTTATTTTATATTGTTGTAGTACATTTGGATATCTTGATTTGATTTGAGGTTTTAAAATGTCTTTTTTTCTGACAATTATATATTATGTGCTGTAGGAGACTGGCTTTGCATTGGTTATTCTTGTTGCTGTTATGCACTTTCTTGTTGCAATTGTTGGATTCTGTACGTTTCTTTTATCCTGTTTTAATACTTGTTTCTTTTGTCTCTATGATAAGGATTTTTGTTGTCTCATGTGATTGTTTTTGTGGTCACAACTTTCTGAGTATTATCAATATTTGATTTGCAAGGTCTTGTATACTTGTAAGTTAAACTAGTTGAGTATTTTTCTATTTTTTTTTTATTTTTTTACTTTGTAATTCTCAATCGTTACTTTTGGAATAAGTATTTAATTATAGTAATTAAACTTGCACAAATAGAAAATTAAGTAACCTAGAATAAACATACTGCGAAAATATTCCCTCAGCTTTTAGTGGCTAAAACTATTATTATATATTCAATGGTATTGTTGTTCATGAATTTTTATAGTGGCTAAAGCTATTATTATATATTCAATAATTTTTTTGTCTTAAATGAACAGGTTTGGAGAGACCAAATGCTACTTTAGCATATGTGGTGCAGTCCCTAGAGTTCATTTTGAAGATAGTGTGTTGGAAGCTTTATTAATGTCTATTAATCTTGGTTGTTTGAAAAACCTTTTATCACTGTGAATGGTTTTGACAACTTAGATTATTAAATTTGTTTATTATGAATATATATTAAAATTGTGGTTGTTGAATAGGTAACACATTATAATATTAATGTAATTGTTTAAGAGTTGTTATAGAATAAGAAGGTTGATTGAGTTAATTGAGTTAACTGAGTTAATCATTATTTATTACATGATTGAAGGTTGATTTTGTATTTTGGTTGGATTGATAGTTAGCATAAGAACAATGCATCATTGTCTTAACAAAATGTTATTCGACATGATACTCATTTTTGTGAGGTTGAAAGATGTATTTAGAAGTGAAGGAACCCTTGTGTGCAAAACTAATAACATAAGTATCCACTTATTTCTACTAAAGTCTCACTAAAAATATACAACTTATATTTCATATTTTGAAGACAAATTTTAGACTTAGGACGTCTATTTTCATCATTATGTTCCATTGTTGGTGTAAAAAAATTTGTTATTACTTGGAAGTAATTATTTTTTATTACTTTCAAAGAATAAAAGAAATTAAGAACGTGATGATTAAATATGTAATTAATTTAAATTACATAATTTAATTTTATTACTGTTGTAAGTTTAATTTATTTAAAAGGTCAACAAAAAAATTGCCATTTCATTTTATTCATATTTTTAATGTAGTTAGTAAAAACCTTTTATTTATTACAAGAATTTAATACATATTCCAGATAAATTATTGTTGAATATTATAACAAATGTTATATTGGAAGGCTATTAATTTTTTTTTTTTATTTAAACATACCAAATGAAGTTAAGTTAAAAATAATTTAGTTAAAGTAAAATAATGGTCTAAATTTGTATTTTCATCATTTAGGAGTGCCTAATTTGTATTTTCATCATTTTTCCAATTACAAGTAATTTGGAACCAATTTTCATACAACTTCTGAACAAACACATGGCAAAAGATCCATATTTATTCAAATCCATGGTAAAGGAAAACCAGTGGTACCACAGGCTAAATAAATGGGTACTTCAGGTGAAGTTTTTGTACAAAAAGGTCAACTATGAACATGATAGTCATTTAAGAGTGCCTAATTTGTATTTTCATCATTTTTTCCAATTACAAGTAATTTGGAACCATTTTTCACAAAATTTCTGAACAAACACATGGCAAAAGATCCATATTTATTCAAACCCATAGTAAAGGAAAAGTAGTGGTACCACAGGCTAAATAAGTGGGTACTTCATGTGAAGTTTTTGTACAAAAAGGTCAACTGTGAAAATGATAGTCATTTAGGAGTGCCTAATTTATTTTTCATCATCTTTTTCACTTACAAGTAATTTGGAACCAATTTTCATACAATTTATGAACAAACACGTGACAAAAGATCCATATTTATTAAATCCCATGGTTCAGGAAAACTAGTGGTACCACAGGCTAAAAAAGTAAGTACTTCATGTGAGGTTTTTGTACAAAAAGGTCAACTGTGAACATGATAGTCATTTAGGAGTGCCTAATTTGTTTTTTATCATCTTTTTCACTTACAAGTAATTTGGAACCAATTTTCATACAATTTCTGAACAAACAAGTGGCAAAAGATCCATATTTATTCAAACCCATGGTGCAGGAAAACTAGTGGTACCATAGGCTAAATAAGTTAGTACTTCATGTGAGGTTTTTGTACAGAAAGGTCAACTGTGAACATGATAGTCATTTAGGAGTGCTTAATTTGTTTTTCATCATTTTTTCCACTTACAAGTAATTTGGAACCAATTTTCATACAATTTTTGAACAAACACGTGATAAAAGATCCATATTTA
>NW_014543596.1:0-11276 GCF_000741045.1 Vigna radiata var. radiata | reverse complement strand
AACATGATAGTCATTTAGGAGAGTCTAATTTGTTTTTCATCATTTTTTCCACTTAGAAGTAATTTGGAACCAATTTTCATACAGTTTCTGAACAAACACATGTCAAAAGATCCATATTTATTCATCACATTGATTTTTGAGTGCCTAATTTATTTGTCATCATTTTTTTCACTTAGAAGAAATTTGGAACCAATTTTTATACAAATGTTTTAACAAATATGTGGTAAAGTAACCATATTTACCACTTTAAAAAACTTAATTGCCACTTTAAATATGACATTCCCTTCTTAAAATTTCCTATCCAAACACATTACATAAAATCAAAGTTTGAATCTTAACTCACTTGCAAGTTTATATAATAACATAGCATATAGTAAATTATCAATTAAAAGACAAAAAATAAATACGAAGAGTAAGAAGATTAAAATAACACAACATCAACAAAATTGAAATCAACAATGATAACAGATAGCTCATAACTATCAATCAATAATTATAAAATTCAAAAACACACTGAACGTTCTCACCAGTGCAGAAAATACACTAAAACAAATAAAAGTAAGAAATATTAGATTTAGCTTTTTACCCTTAAGCAAATGCATTAACATCATAGTATTCTACCCTTAAGCAACTGTTGTGAGGAAGCTGATAGAAACCAACTAGTATAACAACTAGAAAATTTCAATCCTAATTCAGAACCTAAGTTTTAGTTCTCCTCTTATAAATTATAAGAGGCCTATCAGTTGCCCATGAAAAGAAGAACCTAATTTTCATATTTCTTTCTACAAACAATATTTCATAAATCCTGACAAATTTCTACAAACAATCTTTGCAAAAATCAGTATTGTCCAAAATATCTACAAAATGCCTAAATCTTGCAACACTTGATTCCTTCGCACATTGGTGACATCCAAAATCCATTGACAAACATATTGCTCTCTAAACTGTTACAGTTCATCCTGAAAAAAAAAATGCATAACATTTCAATGAAATGAAACATTTATATGAAAGGTCATGGATAATTGGGAGAAGCAACTACAAAAAATAAAATTTCTCAACATATGTACAAATAATCATCAACAAAATCTCAAAGTACATTGTATGAAATGTAATTACACTAACAAATTCGACATTAACAAAATACCATGAAGCAAATTGTTACGCAGTTATGCAGGTACTATAAGCTTTCCTTCTTTGTAATAGAATTTATTTCAACAACTTAAAGAATAGAAGAAGAAAAAAATCAAGCAACCTCAAAGAAAAGTGAGACAAATTCTAAGATAATATATTCATATGTATAATAATCATATAAACTATATACTATGAAGCTACAAATTCAAGTGCACAAGTCTCGTTACTATTAACTTCCAGGACTAACTCTTGATTCTGAATCAACATTTTCAACTCGAACAGTACCTACCTTCAATATCAATAATATATAAATATTGAAGAGCAAACAAAAAGAAATATATAAAACTCAAATTTGGTTTTGGATAAAATAGGTATATTGTAACGTCCCGGCAAGGTCCCCCATCCCAGAATTACTCCAGGCTAAGCACGCTTAACCATGGAGTTCTTAAGGGTTAGGCTACCGAAAAGTAAATGCATTTTTGTGATATGGGTAGCCAAATCAATTCCTTTAAGCTATCTTTCAACTGTATAGTCCCATACCTATACAGTCTCCAGATCCCTCTCATTCCAGTGTATGTTCGATTCGTCCATGTGCTCCTTCCACTCGAAGCCTGCCAGGAGCCGCTCCTTGTCTATGCCCCCTGCACCATGCCTCTTGCACCGGCGATCACTCCCCGCCCTCGTCAGTGCCCGAGTGTCACATATATAGTGAATTATACCCGTAAAATCTTAGCCTTTTGGTTGGATTCCCTCTTCCAAAAGAAAGGGACAAACTGAACAGTCAAGTACCTTGAGAAGGCAAAAGTTGAAAAGTGCATCACTCAGCAATTACCAATGAAAAATTAAAATATGACAAAAAAACAACCGATCTTTATCTGAAGAACTACGAGGCCAGTATTTGAGAACCAACTTTGTAAAAACGCAGCCCAATATTGTAATTATAACCCATGAGAGACAGATCATAAGTTATATAGTAGAATCTTAACAATTCTTTCAAACAAGGTCTTATGAGTCATTACTAGTATTGTTAGTTTAGACCATCCACACGTCCCTGTATTGAATTCATATTATGTCAGAATTAAGATGGCTAACAAAATAGTGTTATAACCCTTGAGGACGAACTCAAAAGCTTCCAATAATGTACCATATAGCAGCAGATAGGTTTGAAAGATAGTCTCTATGGTATCTTATCCTCTTCTCATCTTTTAAGGCCTTCTATAAGGTCATAAAGGGTTTGCTTGGGTCATCCATTCCTGCGATCACAAACTAGTAGATATTGCAATATTAGATACCTCAGCTCTGGTTCGTGTCGGGTAAACAATCATGCTTTCCAGCATATTTGTTGCCATTAACTCATTTCTGTTTAAAAGGATTTTACCTGCAAAAGTGGAACTTCTTCAATAGGGAGCTCTGCACCAAGATCTCCTCTTGCAACCATGGCCTAAACAGGATGCCAAAAGTAGACAATTCAATATCAACAAATACTAAACTAATGCTCCAAAAATGTAATCCACTATCTTTAAGCAAAACACGCGGTTGAAGATTTCGGTTTGTACGGGCTAAATCTTTCCTACTCTCAAAATCAAGAAATAAACATAGTGAGAAAAAAAATAAGGATTAGATTAGCACCCCATCAGATTCTGCAATAATTGGATGCAAGTATAGAGTTTGCACTTTCAATTTTTACAATGATGTGTATATCAGCAACACAACCTGCAGTGTTGAGTGGACAATTTATCATATTTCAAAATAATTAGAGAAATTAATCGAATGGACTAACTAAAAATTACAATTATCTTGAATATTTACTTTTCAAATAATTCTTCAGTTCATGAACTACTTGTGCATCCTTTACAAAAGAAACGACATAGAAATCAACTTTGTTATCCACTTCAAAAAAGTTAATTCTAAGCAGGAATCATGGTAAAGAACAAACAAGAACTAATCTATAAAGCAATATTTAAGCAAATTGCATAGAGGGGGTCTAATACCGCAAATAACAGTGAATCAAAATTTAGACAGTGAGCCAAAAATGCCATGATCAGAACTAAAAACATGTCATTGAATTACTACAAGGCTTTTGGATGTAATAACAAATATGTGGACAGAACCCAATCATAAGTAACCCAATCATAAGTAACAAATCAGCACTAGATAACAAACATTTCTTTCTGGAATAAAAAAAAAGAAAAAGAAAATCTTCAAAAGGAAGCATATACATACCACCATCAAGAAGAATGGTTATTTACAAGAAGCAGCAAACTAATAGTACTTCAGGTCAATTAATCAGCAGATCCTTAAACAGTTTGGGATGTTCAAATAGGTGTTTCGATCTTAACTGGTTCATTCCGGTTTCAGAATTTTCTACTTAAGTCCCACAGTATTAAGAATGTATAACTGGATTCCAGCGCCTGCCAATAGAAGTTGGCTTCGTGAATTCAATTAATTTTTTTTTTCTGAAACTGTGGATGTCAATCAAATTAAACAACTCCTAATTTGCCTTCCAAATGTTCTTTTATAACAGAAACAAGAAAGGAAACCAAGGAAACTCGAGACTGGGTTCTCTTCCTATGCAGACCCCTATTCCTCGAACAAGGGCTTCTCTTCAATTAAAGGGGTAAGGTGTTCTATTTTGGCTCGTCTCTTCATCAACAATGTAGACAAAAGGTTGAACCAAATGCGTAATATAAAATTTCAAGAGATAGATACAAAATTTGAAATGCAGATCAAGCAGGGGTGTTGCAAGAAAGCAAGACACAATTATTCACCATCTACCTGAGGAAAAAAGGGAAGAAAATACCTTTTTATCAACGTACTTCGGCGGCACTGCGGCGGAGCTCCGGCGACA
Source organism: Vigna radiata var. radiata (assembly GCF_000741045.1). NCBI lineage: Eukaryota > Viridiplantae > Streptophyta > Magnoliopsida > Fabales > Fabaceae > Vigna > Vigna radiata. The sequence continues at coordinate 7,297 of NW_014543596.1, read as the reverse complement.
CTCCGAAGGTACTGGGTGGTTGGGAGGACTGAAGAAAATGTCAATATTTTGTCTTGGAACGACGGCGGAACGGTGGGCTGGGAGGAGATAACACGACGACAGAGCAACCGCGTCTAGGGTTTTCCCTTTTTACGCCGGCAATGAGGCAGCACTGCGACGGGACTGGGTGGCTAGGTAGAGAGAAGACACCTCTTCCGATTGACAATGGCTCTCTAGCAACGGTGGTGGGTCGTTAGCACGAGAACTAGCCGACGGTGGTCGCACGTTCGCAAGCGGCACTACGTCGGGATTGGGTGGCTGGGTGGAGAGAAGACACCTCTTCCAATGGACGGTCGCTCTCCGTCGACGGTGCTGGCTGCTTGTTTCAACAACTAGGCGACGGTAGTAGCTGGATCGCAAGCTTCTTTCTCATTTTGTGGACTCTCTTCTTCAGATTTCGCAAATAAACAAAACCCAATTTCAAAATAAGCATCATTCAGAAACTTGACACGTCAACATTTCATTTTAAATTTAATTTCCACGTGGGCCAATACCATTTAGACACGTGTACCGTGTCTAAATGTTGTCTAGATCTTTTGTTGACATATCATTTTCCTAAAAAAGACCTTATCATGTATGCACTCTCACTAGACATTATTGATTTGATAATTTCACAATACTTTGATATTTCAAAAAAAAAATCGTTAGTATTTTTGTATGATTTTGCGTCCCTTATATAGTTGTTTCATTGGTAGCTGTTGAGAATTTGAATTGCAGTGCTTTATCATGATTTCTCTTGATGCTGAATGACTTGATGAATTCTTTAATTTGATTATGCATATTATATCTTTTAATGCTCGGTAATTGTTAGGGACAAGGGTTTTTCCGATGGTTTTTTGACCGTCGGCAGGCCCTCGGTAATTGTTCATTACCGACGGTTTTGGGCATTTTTCGAGGGATTATGGCCGCCGGTAATGCCCTTCATTACTGTAGTGTTTGTCATATCTTATTTCCTTACTTGAATGAGCAAGAACTAGATTTGAATTCTATTCTTTCTTTAACGTTTACCTTTGACCTATTAAGGAAACTTTGTGTAATATGATTTTGCATTTGAATTTTTAGAATAATGTTTCTCATTAATCAAATAATTTGTTCTTTAATCGAACAAATTATTTTCCAATGTTCATATTAGTTGAACGTTTGATTTTGATTCTTCTTTTAGAATGTAATTGTCACAAGATAACTCTTTAAACGTTGTCACTTAATTAATTCTCCATTCAAGTAATCAGATTTATATATCAAATCAAATGACCAATCAGAGAGTGGAAAATGAAAGCACTTAGCCAAATACCACAACGTGTTCTGACTCATTAAATACAAAATCAATGCATTGAATTCTACTCTTTGAGTGACCTAACACCTTGGTCATCTAATAGCTTAAATGGCCTTAGGTCGTCTTACGCCTTAAGTCGTCTACCAGCTTAGGTAATTTAATGTCTTAGGTCATTCAGTAACTTAGGTCATTTAATGCTTTTACCTAATGTTTTTTGTTGTTGTACTAGTCTAATGAAATAACTTGTCTATTATTTATACTCGTATTATCTCAACTAAACATTCTACTCGTTTAACGTTGTTTTTCTTCTAATCAAAGACTTTTTCATCTAACGGAGTGAATGTTATGTTATCATCAAAACTCTATTAGTTTAAAGAAGCTTGCATACTTTAACAACTTAAGTTATAAATAAAAATATAAAGATAAAGATGCATATATAATGATGATGAATTTGTGTGTAAAAGAGAAATGGTTGACTTTAACTCTTCTATGTTACTCATTAGATTGTTTTAACCTTAGTTACATTTGTCAATCAAGATATTGTATCTCCTAATCTTGGAAAAAGACAATTAACTTCTTAGTTTATTTAATTACAAGTTTTTCTCTTTTCTTTGTCGAGCTTTCTTCTTTTGAATTATTATTTTTTACGTAGGGGATCAATAACCAATATGGATTAAAATATAATGATTTATGTTTGCCATATCCAAGGTCTACCATGCAAATGTGAATATTTTCTTTCAAAAATAATATAAGATATGTTTTAACACATCGCTTAATTGTACTTCCACATTTGTAGTCTTTTCTTTAAGTATTTTAACCTACTTTCTCGATAAATTGACTTTTTGTTCTTATCAAATAGAAAATTTTATTTTTTATATTACCAGTATGGTTTAAATATTATAATTATTAATTAAATATTTTTCATAATTACTTAAATGTTAAGTGAATGTTCCAATAAAATAAAAATTGACTAAATAATATTTTAGAAAAGGTTATTATAATAAACATTTTTTTTGGAAATCAATCAAAATATTAAGTATATATGCTTCATTGTTTGTTTTTAGATACTCGTAAGTTGAGAATCTTTACCAATATTTTGACAGTAATTATTTAACTTTGCATTAACATTATTGAACAAAACAATATAAATACTAACATATTTGTACTATATGCCTTATCCAACACATACTTGTCGAGATGCCACCACCAATAATTCAAACATGGAAGAAATTCATCGTTACAATCAAAGTTAGTTAATCATCTAATTAATCTAAGAAGATTAATAATCAAATTTAAATGAAATTGAGTCATGATTAGATTGATTCAAATAAAAAATTTATGAAAAGAAAATTATAAATACAAGTAGAATATATAGTTGTTGAAACTTTTAAAATACATTTATTAAACATTAATTATTTAATTAACCTAACTGGAACTCACTTTACAATTGAAGTACATTTAAGAAATAACATTAGACTAATTAATTGAAAAACATAATATATAGCATTGGAACAAGCTATAAGAAAGTTATTTTAAATGGGAGTTCAACCCTAACCTTAAATCACTTTTTAACTTATGCAAAAGGTCTAGAAACCCTTTTTTAAAATAAATAAATTTATTCAAAATTATATATTAAAAATATTCTTATCCGTTTATAAAAAAATAAAAATAAAATACCGCATACCTTGAAGTTATACGGTGAATGAAGTAGAATTATCCTGTTAACTTCTCAGTAACTTATGTAAACAATTGTATTTTTAATTGAAAATTTTGAATATTTAGAGTCTAATAAATGAGTCTCGCAAATTACTTCTTAATTATTACTAAACGGTTAATAATATGTTATTATATTATTATTATATTTTCTGTAATAAATTTTGGAATAAAAAGGAAAAATGCTTATTAGTTCATCACAGTTTTATTCAATAATATTCAAATCAATAATAAACTTAATTTGTTTAATTTTTTAGACATTCTTATCTTATGCATACTTTTGTTATTCTTGATATTGAAATATTCTTTCTTCTAGAATAGTTTTTACATAAAAGTTGCTCGCATCATTCTATAAGAAATCTATGTTTTTCACCATTATAAGAAGCCTAACGCTAATAAATAAATAGATATTGTTCTATTAAAATAAATAAATAAAGAGAGACATGTGCTCACCACTCCGAAAGAGTGACTTATTAGAATTTATTATTTAAAATATTTAACTGTGAGATTGTGTAAGAGATTGGTAATAGAAAATGGATCCTAATACACCAAATCCCTGTGATCATGATTTCATTATTCCTAAAATGATTTCTTGTCGTCTCTTGGATGATTGAAGGAATGAATTGATTATGTCAATGCCTCATGAAAATTACACATTTATTTATTTATCGGCTTCTAAGTAAATTAACATGTAATAAATTAAAATATTGTTTACTCAAATAAGAAAATAGTATATAATACAATAAAAAAATTTAAAAAATTGTCGATAATACTTGTTTTTAAAATGTTTCGGTAGGAATTTTCTGGGACCGAAAGCACTAACCTCGATGACGCAATTCCGCTTCCTTCTGATGTGAGATCTCCAATTGCCTTCGCCGTCCGTTCTTCAGACCGTCCGTCAAACTCCGATCTTTGCCCGGGAGGGGGGCGGTACCTGTTAAGGTACTCCGACGATCAAGTTAGATGTCGGTGTAGGAAGGCCCTCTGTCCTCAGCAAGTGGATGCTTAGAACGGAGAGAGGGTGAAACTCAATCAAGTGTGAGAGTATAAGTGTGAGAGAATATCAGCGTTAGCATCAGCGTACCTTGTTTGGAGCCTTTAGTTCTTTACTTATAGGCTTTGGATTGATATGAGATTAACAGAATAAAATAAAATATAAACAGAATAAAATATAAACGAACTTTACTTGATATATCTCAACTAATATTATATTATTATATTCGTACTTGCGAGATGGTGGGCCTCGAGCCCAGTAGAGCTGGACCAATCTGTTGATTCGGCCCGTTTGATTAACAAACTTGGCCGTTCGGTTTAGCATACCGGTCGTTGGCAATATTCTACCGATACCGGACGTTGGAGATATACTACCGTACATCACCCCCTCCCCCCAAGTCCAAAGGAAGAGGCTTGAGTCTGGCATGACTGCAGGACTTTGATGAGTGCTGGGAAAGATAGTGGCCGATCGATGTGGATGAACTGTGTCGTTCGTTGTTTGGTGGACTGTCTCCCGTAAAACTTGTTGACGAACTGTATCGTTCGTTATGTGGGCCATTCATATTGAATGGGTCCTAGTGATTGGTGAACAGTCCTGGTTAGTTCTGCAAGTGACAGTTAAACGACACAAGCTCGTCGTCGTTTAACTTTTGAACTCGTAAGCGGATTTTCCCGCGTTACGGTAGTGGCAAAGTCGCCAAATGAGAACCATTAGATCTTAGGCATCCAACGGTGTGGGTAGCGTGACGGTTTCGTAACCTCCACGCTTTTATAGAGTTTAATGATTTGGAAATGAACCGTTATTTCATCATCGTTTCCAGCGTTTGTCTTCAGAAGCTCTTACCTTGCCCAAGTATTCTGCACTGTTTCGGCCTCCATTTCCAGGTAACAATGGCTTCTTCCCCCCTGTCCATTCTTTGTCTGATAGTGATAATAGGGAACGTAGCGACTCGTCGCTGGCTCGCCGTAGGATCGTAGGGTCAATATAGTCGTTGTTGAGTGGCGATAGGGTTTTCGTCAACGGTGGGGTTGAAGTTGAGGATTCTGGGCAAGAATGCGCATCTTGTTCTTTAGATTATTCATGGGCTTCTCGTGAGGTGGGTGATCAATACACCATTTTTATCAATAAAGATATATTGTCAGGTTGGATAGAAGACAACTGCATTCTCCGAACCCTAGGATACAAGGCGGCCCTAAAATTAGTGGCGTGTAGGAAAGAGGAAAGGGTATTCCACGGAGAGGAGGTCGCCGGCGAAAATTGCTTCTATATTTACTTGTGTTTGTTTTATCATATGTATGTTAGGCTTCCTTTTACACGATTCCAAATGGAAGTTCTTCAGTATTTAAACGTAGCTCCCTCCCAATTACATCCGAACAGCTGGGCATATATCCAAGCGTTCGGTGTGTTATGNCAAGCCCTGGGTATTGATCCAACGNCCAAAATTTTCTTATATTTCTTCAAAAGCNGACCNAATGTCAAAAAAGGGTGGGTTTCTCTTAGTTCNAAGGCAAAGGATGCCATTTTCCACCTGTTCGNCGAGTCATATAAAGACTTTAAAAATCATTTTTTCAAAGTGTCAATTAAGCAGAGGGGTAAACCATTTTTCCTGAACGATGATGGTAGTTCCAAATTCCCACTGTTTTGGACCAAAAATCCCCGAACCCTAACCTCTTGGCCACAAGAGGACATGACTGACGCTGAGAAGAGGGACTTGGATATCTTGATTAAGTTATCTCGTCCATTCTCCTCGAGGAAGATGGTGAATTGCCTGAAGTTCAACGACCTTAAGTCGAGGGTTTCTGGTAGGTGTTGCTGCTAAATACCGTTTTCTTGTGAGGTTGAATATATGTGTTGATTGGTTGTTTGTTTTTGCAGAGCCGATGGCGCCTAAAAGAGACTGGTTCCAAAAAATACGCGCCTCCCGGAAAGGAGCCGGATCTTCTTCCGGTCAGGCGACATCGATGCCAGCAACAATTGTACATGTGGATGATACCCCACCCTCTCCCGAGGAAGTTTTGACTCGGAAGAGGAAAGCCGTACGGGTAGAAGGAGCAACCAACGTGTACGGTAAAGGGAAGGTCGGGGTCGAGATGGGAGAATCATCACCTGCTAAAGAAAGGACCGTGACCGAGAGTGGGGAACCCTCCGAACTCCGCCCTTTGCCCCAAGGGATGTGAGACCCTGGCTTTGATCTTAGACATAAGATCGAATTTCACTTTGATGCTGCTGAAGAGAAGGTAATGGCCTCTATGTCCGAGCAGCAAATGTCGGAATTTCTTCTTGACGTTCTTCTTCGAGCGGGGGCGGCAGCTTTCAAAATGGTCTATGCATCCAATAGAGGGGAGGTTCAAAGTGAAGTGAACCGTCTGAGAAAAGAGCTAGAGGACATCCATGCTGTCCATGCTGGGTGTGAAGAAAAGGCCGATGAAGCTGCCAAGGCCCTTGAAGAAGTTAAAACGCATGCGGCGGAGCTGCGCAGGATCAGCTGTGAGTTGAAGACAGAACGTGATAGCTTGCTGAAGGACATGGAGGAGGCTAGGAAGAGTATTGCTAACTTAAACAATATTCAAAAGGAACGGGAAGAGTTGCAGAAGGCGAATGCCGAGCTGAAGCAGGAAAAAATTGAATGGAAAAAGACCGAGCCCGAGATGCTGGAGGCCATTGATCAAGAACACACAAAGGGCTTCAAGAAAGCTTTGAGGCAAATGAACTATCTTACCCAAATTGATCCTGCATGTCTGGGTTTTGACATAGAACAAGATATCTATGAGGGATGCTTGGTGTCTATTGACAACATTCCTGAAGGTACCTTTACAGATGAAGGTGATCCTGTTGTGGAAGGACACGGAGCTGGAGCTGGGCAAAATGAAGAGGCTGATGCAGAGGCTTGGTAACTTAGAATTCCTGTGTTAATGCTTTATCATATTTTGTAATCACTGTAGAAGTTCCTTGAACCTCGTGTTTTGTTCCCTTTAATGTTAGGCTGATGTAGGCGCTTTTATCTTTAAATTGAATTTTGTATTCTCTTCTGAGTAAGTCGTGAATATGTTGCATGCTTGAATACTTGTTGTTTGCCAAATCGTTAGTGCAAATCATCAAGACTTGGTTAATTATAATTCTCGAACACGCTCGGTTTATTGGGTTGCCGCTCGTTTATGATCAAGACACGATGGATATTGAGACAGGTAGACTTGGTCGGACTAGACATGGTCGGACTAGTGTATTTGGTGGACGTTATTGTCCATGAATGACCAAGACTCGGTGGGTCTTGATGTAAC
>NW_014543595.1:13707-15081 GCF_000741045.1 Vigna radiata var. radiata | reverse complement strand
GTTGGAATGCACTCTTTATATGACCAAATGGATACGGTAAAAATCTTCGGGAAACAAATTTTTCATTTTGGTGGGTTTTCAAGCTAGCCAAGTTTGGTGGTGAGACTTGGCTAGGTCGGTTCATGGGGCCAAGATTTGGGAATTTCTCATAGGTTTGGTTTTTGATCTTTGATGGTTGGAATGCACTTTTTATATGACCAATTGGCTACGGTAAAAATCTTGGTGCAAAAAAGTTTTCATTTAAGGGGTTTTCAAGCTAGCCAAGTTTGGTGGTGAGACTTGGCTAGGTCGGTGCATGAGGCCAAGATTTGGTAAATTTTCAAAGTGTTGGTTTTTTAGGTTTGATGGTTGGAATGCACTCTTTATATAACCAATTGGCTAGTGTAAAAATCTTGGTGCAAGAAAGTTTCCAGTTTGGTGGGTTTTTAAGCTAGCCAAGTTTGGTGGTGAGACTTGGCTAGGTCGGTGCATGAGGCCAAGATTTGGAAAATTTTCAAAGTGCTTGTTTTTCAGGTTTGATGGTTGGAATGCACTCTTTATATGGCCAAATGGATACGGTAAAAATCTTGGTCCAACAAATTTTTCGTTTTGGTGGGTTTTCAAGCTAGCCAAGTTTGGTGGTGAGACTTGGCTAGGTCAGTGCATGGGGCCAAGATTTGGGAAATTTTCATAGGTTTGGTTTTTGAGCTTTGATGGTTGTAATGCACTCTTTATATGACCAATTGGCTACGTTAAAAATGTTGGTGCACAAAATTTTTCATTTTAGTGGCTTTCCCAGCTAGCCATGTTTGGTGGTGAGACTTGGCTAGGTCGGTGGATGAGGCCAAGATTTGGGAAATTTTCAAAGTGTTGGTTTTTTAGGTTTGATGGTTGGAATGAACTCTTTACATGACCAAATAGCTACTGTAAAAATCATGGTGCAAAAAAATTTTCATTTTGGTTGAGATTTCAAGCTAGCCAAGTTTGGTGGTGAAACTTGGCTTAGTCGGTGCATGGGCCAAGATTTGGGAAATTTTTAAAGTGTTTGTTTTTCGAGGTTTGATGGTTGGAATGCACTCTTTATATGACCAAATGGATACGGTAAAAATCCTGGTGCAACAAATTTTTCATTTTGGTGGGTTTTCAAGCTAGCCAAGTTTGGTGGTGAGAGTTGGCTAGGTCGGTGCATGTGGCCAAGATTTGGGAAATTTGTAAAGTGTTCGTTTGTGAGATTTGATGCTTGGAATGCACTCTTTATATGACCAAATGGCTACTGTAAAAATATTGGTGCAAGCAATATTTCATTTTGGTTTGTTTTAAAGCTAGCGAAGTTTGGTGGTGAGACTTGGCTAGGTCGTGCATGGGGCCAAGATTTGGGAAATTTTCAAAGTGTTT
>NW_014543595.1:9962-11007 GCF_000741045.1 Vigna radiata var. radiata | reverse complement strand
TCTTGGTGCAACAAATTTTTCATTTTGGTGGGTTTTCAAGCTAGCCAAGTTTGGTGGTGAGACTTGGCTAGGTCGGTTCATGGGGCCAAGATTTGGGAAATTTTCATAGGTTTGGTTTTTGAGCTTTGATGGTTGCAATGCAGTCTTTATATGAGAAATTGGCTACGGTAAAAATCTTGGTGTAAAATATTTTTCATTTTGGTGGGTTTTCAAGCTAGCCAAGTTTGGTGGTGAGACTTGGCTAGGTCGGTGCATGAGGCTAAGATTTGGGAAATTTTCAAAGTGTTGGTTTTTTAGGTTTGATTGTTGGAATGCACTCTTTATATGACCAAATGGCTAGTGCAAAAATCTTGGTGCAAGAAAGTTTTCATTTTGGTGGGTTTTCAAGCTAGCCAAGTTTGGTGGTGAGACTTGGCTAGGTCGGTGCATGAGGCCAAGATTTGGGAAATTTTCATAGGTTTGGTTTTTGAGCTTTTGATGGTTGTAATGCACTCTGTATATGACCAATTGGCTACGTTAAAAATCTTGGTGCAAAAAATTTTTCAATTTGGTGGGTTTTCAAGCTAGCCAAGATTGGTGGTGAGACTTTGCTAGGTCGGTTCTTGGGGCCAAGATTTGGGAAATTTTCATAGGTTTGGTTTTTGAGCTTTGATGGTTGTAATGCACTCTTTATATGACCAATTGGCTACGTTAAAAATCTTGGTGCAAAAAATTTTTCATTTTGGTGGGTTTTCAAGCTAGCCAAGTTTGGTGGTGAGACTTGGCTAGGTCAGTGCATGAGGCCAAGTTTTGGGAAATTTTCAAAGTGTTGGTTTTTTATGTTTGATGGTTGGAATGAACTCTTTATATGACCAAATAGCGACTGTAAAAATCATGGTGCAAAAAAATTTTCATTTTGGTTGAGATTTCAAGCTAGCCAAGTTTGGTAGTGAAACTTGGCTTAGTCGGTGCATGGGCCAAGATTTGGGCAATTTTCAAAGTGTTTGTTTTTGAGGTTTTATTGTTGGAATGCACTCTTTATATGACCAAATGGCTACTGTAAAAA
>NW_014543595.1:5050-7288 GCF_000741045.1 Vigna radiata var. radiata | reverse complement strand
TCTTTATATGACCAAATGGATACGGTAAAAATCTTCGTGCAACAAATTTTTCATTTTGGTGGGTTTTCAAGCTAGCCAAGTTTGGTGGTGAGACTTGGCTAGGTCGATTAATGGGGCCAAGATTTGGGAAATTTTCATAGGTTTGGTTTTTGAGCTTTGATGGTTGGAATGCACTTTTTATATGACCAATGGTACACTGATATCAGAGGTAAGCTTATTTTGGTAATCACAGCTCATTTGCATAGGAGATGAATTGCATATGGTATGGTTGAAGTCGCGATGTTTCTATTCATATTTGTTACTGGGTAAACTGTTCTTCTTTTTCACCCACTGTCTTCTATGACCGAACAGTATCATCCTGTTTTCCCCTTTATCATTGTTTCTCCTATTTTTCTTTTCCTTTCGAACCAAACCCATCAATATTTGCCAGGAAATAAACTTAGGAATGGTATACAGAGAGCATGAGTGATCCTGCTACCATTCACCCTTCGCCGAAACTACCATCACAATCCAAGCATAACCCTATCCGAATCACTGCCTTCCCCATTTGAATCTCTATCATGAACCGTTTCCTTAGCACCACTATCATCAATCTCAGAAATCACACACAACCTTAAGCAAAAAAAAAGAAGAAGAAAAAAACAGTGGAAATTGTTGTGCACCCAAGTCAAAACACACACATATGTTCAATACCGTAACAGAACATCCAAATATGCACAAAATCTGAGTTTTCCAATTACTGTTAAACAACTATGCTTCACGAATTGACCAAGCCGAAGATGAATGTTGAGGATGTGAAAATTGTGTGTTTGGCTTGAACACTGGTCTCGGAATCGGAGTGTGGGGTGGCGGCAACGACGAGCTTCATCAGTGGCGGTGGCTAGTTCGAAGTGGAAGCGGCGGAAACCGAAACGGGAAGGTGTGACGCAGTGGCTATGGTGGCTTGAAGGATTGACGGTGGCGGTGGTCAGTTCCTCGATGATGACGGTAAGGGCGAATCACCGTTGATGGAGATGTCTCCCTCTCGCACGCGGTATTAGGTGGAAACTAAACCGGAAAACCCAGGTTGGTCGTGGTTCTCGCTTTCCGTCTCGTTGCCGGCGATATCCGTGTCGGACCAAGCAGGGTGGTGGCGGCGTGTGGTGCCCCAGGGAAGCAAACCCCAACCCTAGGCTGGGCGAAGGAGACGCGTGAGGATGGTGTTCGCTTTGGTCGTCTCTGGAGTGCAGCGACTTTGACGCTGAGAAGGGGGTCTTTGCGGTATAGTGTCCGGCGATGAGGTGGCGATTGGCGACGCCAGGACTGGCCGGATGGAGGGCGGTGACTGTCGGATGGCCGGTGGTGTTCGAGGAAGAAGAACCCAATCCTGGGCGGTTGCGTTCGAGAGAGAGAGGCAGAGGACGCGATGGTCGTCCTTGGCTCAGGCGGCATCCGTCGTCGCCGGCGACGTGGCGACTTGTGGAGGAGGTGGCCCGGTCTGGCGTGGCAGCGTGTGTGACAGATAGAGACTAGGTCTCTGGGGAACGAGTGGGAGAGAAGCCTAGAGCTTCTGTTGTTGAAAATTGCAGAATGAGATGGGAAATTTTGAACCCCTTAGGATTTTTAGGTTAAGTTGAAGCCTTGGGCTTGGGTGCCTGGGCTTCTTTGTTTTTTTTTCCTTTCTTCCGCACCCCTCTGCTTCCATTCGTAGCCCCTTTTCTATTTGGGCTTAAGCCTAGTCTGTCAGCCTAAAAAACTTTGGATGCACCCACTTTATTCATCTCAGCACTTCTTTTTCATTTTGGACTTGGGCCCAATCCGTTTTTTTTTAAAAAAAATAAAAAACTGATTTACACCCCTATTTGTCATTTTCCCTTCCTTTTCTATTTGGACTTGGGCCCAGTTTGTTATCAAGAATAAAATAGATTAATTATCCTATAGTTTTATTATTCGTTTTAATTCCTTTTCTTTTACCAAAATTAAAAATACATAAAAATGTTTTGAAAAGATTTAAGCACACGTGCGACCGTTCGCGTAGGCCTTGTGCTAAAAATCTTTCCTTTTTACAAAAAGTAAATAAAAATATTTTCCTTTTCTTTTACCAAAATTAAATAAAAATATTTTGAAAAGGTTTAAGCACACGTGCGACCGCTCGCGTAGGCCTTGTGCTGAAAACCTTTTCCTTTTCTTTTACAAAAATTAAAAATCAAATAAAAATATTTTGAAAAGGTTTAAGCACACGTGCGACCGCTCGCGTAG
>NW_014543595.1:0-2365 GCF_000741045.1 Vigna radiata var. radiata | reverse complement strand
CATGTCCCGTGGATGAGCTACTGCAGTGTAAACCAAATATGAAAGGGACAAACGAATGGGCGCAACTCTGTGCAGGTTTAAATGTGGAGCAAATTAGATGGAATGTCCCTTGGCAGCAAAGATCGCAAATCATATATTATTGCGGGAGGTACCCTAATGTTCCCCTCATGGGTATCAGGTGTTGCTTTAACTACAATCCTGTATTAGCACAAAGACAATTTGGGTATCCTTTGAGAGGAGCACCTACACCTGCATCTCTGGCCACATTGCAAATCTATTATGAGAAAGGAACCTATGCTGAGGCGCTGTGTCAAATTAAGGATGCTTGGGGCAACGTTGTTCGTGCAGAAAGGGACCCAAGGCCATGGACTGTTGATGAGAGAATTCCTTATAGTCATTGGATTGCAGAGAGGGTTAAGACAGTGAGGTTGCCTTTTGAGCTAATTTCTCTTAATCTGGATTGTGAAGAGCAATATCAAAAAGCTGAAGGTGAGGAAGTGCAATTGTTGAAGGCCGAATTAAAGCAGATGAAACTAGAAAATATCAAGTTGGCCAGTAATCTTCAGAATCTGCAACGCGATTACTCGAATCTCAAGCAAGATAGTGTGGAAAGCTATGAAGTGTGTGAAGAGTTGTTATTAAAACAAAGGAGAGAGCTGGTAACGGCCAGAACGGAGTTAGTCTTGAAAGAACGAGAATATGATACAGTTGAGATATCAGAGCGTGTTATGAAGCAGATGTGTGATGAATTCAAAAAGGATAAGGAAAAAGCAGTGGAGGACCTGCGCAAAATGCATATTAGAGTGGACGACGCCGAGCAACAAGCGAAAGCAGTAATGGCAAAATTGAAGAAGGAACGCTGGCATCGGGCTGAAGCAGACAAGAAAAATCAAGAATTGATGAATCAGATGAAGGAGTGTATTGTTGAACAAGGACGAGTTATAGAGAACTGGAAGGGAAGTTTCTCACAGCTAGCCTCCCTCGCTAATGAAGCCATTAAGGATGTCCCTAAGTTATTAGCTGACGCTGAGTCTGCAATGCCAATCTTTAACCCACCCAAGAAGGTTGAAACTTTCCTCGATTACTGCAAGAAATTGATGANGGAAATGAAGAATATGATGGCTAGGGCTCGTGATAGTTGATCAAGATTTTGTACCTTCAATGTGATGAACTCAAATGTTGTGGATGTGTTATGAGTTGCCCTATTGACTTTGTTTCATGTTAATTTCCAAATTATACGTTTGGCATTGTTTTCACATCTCAATAATTTCTGGCTATAACAATGGTGTTACTTTGTTTTTGTTTTCTCTCTTTCTCTTTTCGTTTTTATTTTCTTCTTCTTAATTTATTTCATCTAATGAAATTCAGTTTAAAAATAACAATACGGCTAAGTTTCCAAGACACCCTAAAGGACACGAACCAGTGGAAAAATCATGGAGAACCAAGAAGAAGTTCAAGATAGGATGAAAGGCGATATTCAACATCTGAAGGGACAAATGAGCCAAATTCTAGAAGCCCTGAGTGCCTTACAAAGCCCTGGAGATTCGCGCGCACCACGATCGCAACAGAGGGAATCGGAGGTACAAACTTTCCCTCCTTATGGTCTTCCTCCGAACTACATTCCACCCTCAGGAAAGGACTTGGGACATGCTGACACCCAAGAGGTCAAAGATAACGCAGTTGAAGCAGAAGACAAGCTTGGAGCAAACATTGCCATAATTCATGGGGAAACAACCCAGTCAGGTATCGCGGGTGTGATAATGTCAAAATCACCCGAGATGAAATCTTCACCTTATGCTATTACACCAACAGACTTTGAAAAACTGGAAATGCTTGAGAAGAAGTTGAGAGCCATAGAGGGCAAAAATGTGTCTGAATTTGGAGATGCTAGAGAACCTTGCTTAGTTCCAGATGTGGTGATACCTCCAAAGATCAAGTTGCCAGAGTTTGAGAAATATCGAGGAAACACTTGTCCAAGGAGCCACATAATCATGTACTGCAGAAAAATGGCAGCCTATACTCATGATGAAAAACTTTTGATTCACTTTTTCCAGGAAAGCTTAACTGGTGTGGCTCTAAGTTGGTACATGCGTTTAGGACCAACTCACATCTGCTCATGGAAAGATCTAGTTGATGCATTTGTAAGGCAGTACGAATATAATAAGGATCTAGCACCTGACAGAGTACAACTACAGAGTATGGCGAAGAAAGAATTTGAATTGTTCAGAGAATATGCCCAAAGATGGAGAGAAATTGCTGCTCAAGTAGAACCTCCTCTGAGTGACAAAGAGATGGCCACCATATTTCTGAACACTCTACAACCACCGTTTTATGAGCACATGATAAGCAGTGTTTCCTCGAGTTT
>NW_014543594.1:0-1192 GCF_000741045.1 Vigna radiata var. radiata | reverse complement strand
GGCCATCTACAATTGATTCGGTGCCAAATTGGATGAAAAAAAATTTCAGATGTACGAAATTAAGACTGTTGAATGACCACCGATGACTTTCACTTCCACCTTTCCCTTTCAGTGTGTGATTCAATATCTATATTGTGATCAAACCAGCTTTACTTGGTGGCTTCAAGGCAACAAGAATAAAGTGGATAAATTGACATCATGATACCAATGGCATACTTATGACTTACTTGGTTTGGTCACAAGTCGAATTCTCGATGACGGAGGTGCAAGTGGGATCCTCACCGTAATCTTGGGCCCTTTTGTACCCGATACCTGGAAGAGAGAATTATTGTCCCAGATCAAAGACCATTGAAAACCATCAAAAGAAAGATTGGGGCTTAGGGCGAAAAACCAAACTTCATTGCAGTGAAAGAGGTCACTAAATGAAACGGAACCATGATATTGAAATATTTACACATTCATTTTATTATAAAAATTAGAGCAAACTGAAGGCAATTAAGTTTACATTTTAAGCTGACAGGGATGTTTTCTTGTGTAAATGAAAATCTTTTGCTATTCGGCTGCATCATTGAGTACCACTTGAGAAAATACACCAAATGCGGAACTTCATCTTTGAAGGAGGGATTTATGGGAGGAGAAACTCACCTAGGCAGCTTCTAAACTTCAGTCAATTCTTCTGGGTACGGAAAATAGGGAAACGTATGCAACTTTTGTGAGGGATGCAACTGATGTGAGGGATGATGTTCCCAGTCAGACTGGGAAATTCCTGAGATACGTGGAATTCAGATTGACCAAACGTCTCAGCATTTCCCAGAGCGTATGGGACATCTTGGGCGCAAGGGGGAAGTGATATGAATACGTCGCTGTGTCTTCTGCTGAAGGAAATGGCCAGAGTTTTACTAGTACTAATACTACATTAAAACTAGCCATTATTACCAACTACCTAATAGTATATACTGGTAATAGTATGGTAGTACTATTTACTAATACTACTAATACAACTATACTACTAATACTACTATACTACTAATACTACTATACAACTAATACTACTATACTACTAATACTACTATCCTACTACTACTTTAATACAACTATTACTACCCATTAAAAACGAAATATAAGTGAGTAAAATTTTTAAATTTTAAAAAATCTTTTAAAAAAAAATCAAAACCACTTGTCTAACTCTACT
>NW_014543593.1:0-1254 GCF_000741045.1 Vigna radiata var. radiata | reverse complement strand
ACTGGGTTGCCTCCCAGCAAGCGCTTCTTTAACGTCATTAGCTTGACCTGGTAAAGCCCAAACACCCATCAGTAGGTGTTGATATTCTATGTTGGCGTTCTCCTTCCTTAATGACACCAACAAAATTTTGGAAATTTCCTTGTCACCAACTCTAAGGATCCTCAATCTCAAGAATTCGTTTGCTTTGATAGTCTTGACAACCTATAACCTATTCTGAAATTTCATTGGTGTGCCAGGTTTGGGTTTGTCACTTGTTCACATCATTCTCCTTCCTTATCTGCGTCCTGATTATCTTGTACTTCTAGTACAAATTTTATCCTGCACATACTAAAGAACACTGCACTAGAGCACAAAATTAGCCCAAAAATAAAAACAGTAAAAGATATATTTTTTTTGTTTTTTTTTTATATATAACAAGATAGAAAGATAAAATAAAAAAGATATAAAGAAAAATAGATAGAAAGATAGAAAGATGGAAAGATGGAAAGATGGAAAGATGAGGAGAAGAATGAGGAGAAGAATAAGGAGAAAGATAGAAAGATGGAAAGATGAGGAGAAGAATGAGGAGAAGAATAAGGAAAAGATACTATTTAATTTTATTTTAGTTTTTTTTTAAAACAGAAAGATAAAAACAGAAAAATAAAAACAGAAAAAGATATTCTTTTTTTCGTTTTTTTTCAAATAAAGATAGAAAAATAAAAAAAGAAAGAAAAAAACAAAAAGATGGATAGAAAGAAAGGTAGAAAGTCTAATCAGTTAAGAATCACACATATAAAATAGTTATACCACGAGTCCCCGGCAACGACGCCAAAAGCTAGTTAACACTCTCGCAAGTTTACCAGATTGTATCAAGTAATAATAAAATGGTAAGTCCAAATATCGTTTTCCCAAGAGACTCATGGCACTAAACTGTTGTGCTTTTGCTTAACCAATCAAGACTATAAGAAGTATATTTTGGGATTTTTGAATATTAAGTACGAAAAAATAAACATGAATGCAATTTGATTAATTGAGGTTAAACACAAAAGTGGATGCAAGATGTTGATAATATGAGATGGATTTGTTGCTAGGGTTCAAATTTCATTCAATCACTATCATAAATCTACTTTTCTTATTTAATTCGCTTTATTATCATATTGTCATGCAAACTTTCTTAGTCTACCCTAAACCCAATCTCTTGGCGAAAAGAGCCTATTACTAATTACTGGCTTGCTATCTCTAGTCTCCCCTAGTAACTAGCAATGCATGATAAAC
>NW_014543592.1:0-1465 GCF_000741045.1 Vigna radiata var. radiata | reverse complement strand
AGTATTAGAGATATTATATTTAGTTTATATTGTGTTTATGTTAATTAGGGAAATATAGTCCCTATATGTTTATTAAAAAAACATTGTTCTTATTTTATTTTATTTTATTCTTACATATTCATTTGTATTTGGGCTTAGCCCATATTTCTTCTATTATAAATAGAGAACCCTATGTGTGTATTTAACACAAGGGATTAATTCAAATATATAATTTTCACTATATTTAACAAAATTAATTGAGTCAAATTGTGATAATGTCAACTGATTTATAAAAAATGTTCTTATTGCTCATTAATGCATGGGCAATGTGGAATAATTTGTATAAAACTATTACTGTCCAAGGAGACAAAGACATTTAATACCACTAGAATAGAAAGTTGAATCAACTGTCATTTTCTAGTAGTGATTTGCTAATTGAGGAGATCTTTTATTATGGTTCAGGAAGGATGTAGCCTTGCAGAAAGCTTTTGTGTCCGTTGCATTGTGGCTACTCCTTATGTTGTTCCATACAGGTACTTAACAAGTTCATCCCCATCATATATGATATCAAACGTTGTAGAATTTAGATGCATATATGATGTTATTTTTTTTTGTGAGCAATTACTGTTTTGTAAGGGCATGAATGATAAAGAACTTCTAACATTGAGAACTCAGAT
The DNA here is from genome assembly GCF_000741045.1 of Vigna radiata var. radiata. Taxonomy (NCBI): domain Eukaryota; kingdom Viridiplantae; phylum Streptophyta; class Magnoliopsida; order Fabales; family Fabaceae; genus Vigna; species Vigna radiata. Next base: position 809 of record NW_014543592.1, on the reverse strand, counting down.
TATTGAAGTTTTATAATAACAAAACATGTAAATTTTGAAAATTAGAAAATATACCCTCACAGTATTAATTGACTGACAAAGTTCTCCTGGATTATTTATTAGTTTTGCATCTTAGTCCATGTCCTTTTACTGTTAGTGTTTTCTATTCTTTTTTCTGCCTTAAAAAGTAATTTCTATGCCTACTAGTTTGTGTTTCAAAAAATTATATGCTACCTTAGGTTGTTATAGGCATGTGCCCTTGCTGAGAAGTATGGGACACCCTCATTTCTTTAGATTCACTCAGGTACTCGTTTTTTTGTTATCTTAGGATCCTGTGACAGGCATACCTACTTGGCATGATAGACTGCAATCTCCTCTTGTGATGTAAGTGATAGACTCAAACTGCAACAGTTGCTTTCATTATATATATTTTTTTTGGTGTAACTCTCTTACAGAACTCACTGGATTGAACTTCATATTGTTGTTCTTTTGGCATTGTGTCCTAAGCTGGATACATGTTGCATGGAACTTTGAAATAATGTATTTTAAGTCCCTACCAGTTACCGAGGCTTTTAGCTTTTTTTGTGTATAAAAAGTACTTGTATTTCTCCTTATATGTGACTTGTAACAGGTGACTAAAACCCACAAAAGGGCCACTGATTGTAAATTTACACAATTATTTTAATTCTTATTCAATGTTACTTCTGATTTTGATCTATGATTTTGTGTATTGCTCAACAGGTATGGTTTTAGTAAAGAAGTGGTTGAATGTCCTGGTATGTTTGTTCTTCTCTTTAATATAATTTTCTCATATCTATCTCCGTGATGTT
>NW_014543591.1:0-1543 GCF_000741045.1 Vigna radiata var. radiata | reverse complement strand
GGGCTTAAATTGTAAACCCCAACAACCCCATTGATTCATATCTTTTCCTTGCTAATTGATTCACTTGCATTTGCATGTTTATTTCCGTTTTGCATTTACACTACAAATTTATTTCTTTTCAAGTCTTATAAGATTAATTTACATGAAAGATAAGGCCTAAGAGTCCCTTGGGAAAACGATGCTCGGACTTACCGTTTATATATTACTTGATAACGATCTGGTACACTTGTCAGGGGCTTAACATTTAAATTAGGGCTTTTGCTTTCTATATGCATGATTTGATGAAATAGAAACATTTTGCACCGATTAAATTGCATAATTTTGGTGTGTAACTGAGTAATTTATGATTGGGTGGAGATTAGGGTTGAAATAAGCATGTTATTGAGAATTTCTCGTCGCCACCGCTGAGCGGTGGGCGACAGATTTTGTTGGCTTGATTTTGTGATGCAACAAGTTGCGTTGAAGGGTCTTGTTTGGCCTGAGCGCTAGATAGTGTTTGAATGATGTATGTTTGATGGTTTGCTAACCCTTAATGGTGAATTTCCTTGGTTATTTGAATTGTATTTGGTGTAGGAATGGCGTCATCTTCAAGAAGAGTTAAGACCATGGGAAACAAGAGAAAAGAGCCGGAGAGGCCACGGAGATTTTATTCTCAGAGGTTCCTCTCTAGGAAATATGAGGAGCACTTCTTGATAGTGCAAGAGAGGAGATTGCAGACGGAGAGGAAGGTCAGTTGGATTCCAGACTTGGCTCCTCAATTTGGTGCAGAACTTGAAAGCAGAAACTGGGAGAAGTTGGCTACATATCCTGAGCCAACCAACATAGAGGTTGCGAAGGAATTCTATACTAATGCCCTATCCCGAGGAGTACAGATGGAGATGTACACTAGTTATGTTCGAGGGGAGATTATCAGGTATGACCCTGAGACTATTAACAGCTTCTTGGGCACTGAGTGGGCTGGTGAGCAGTGCCAGTATGCGCTGAACATAGGGGAGTTTTCAGACTATGAGGACAATAAGAGGCTTCTTTGTGTACCTGGGGGACAATTTCGTAGGAACCCAAATAAAGTGCCTATCAATATCATAAGGGCAGATCTAACACCCTTGGCAAAGTATTGGATGGCATTTACTTATGTCAATGTCCAGTTGTGCTCCCATGTTTCTGATATTACTCTTCACCGGATTATGTTCATCTATTGTATACTGAGGCGGATGGACGTGAATGTTGGTGAGGTCATCGCCCGGCGGTAAGGGTCACCGCCCGGCGGTTTCCCTCAAAATCGCCCAGCGCCAACGCCAGTGCTTCCTCCTCACCCTGGACCGCCTAGCCGTGTAAGTTGCCGCCGGGCGGTGCGTCGTCTCTTCAAATCTTCAATTTTCTTCTCTTTTCTTGAGTCTACGACCTTTATCTTCAACTTCATTCTTCATTTTCTCATAAATGCTACAAAGCAATGCAAAACAAGCATAATATCGCTAAAAACAGCTTTTGACTCTCTACAGACTCATTTATTGAGTTTTGCTTGATTCTAAGCTCATTCCAAGTA
>NW_014543590.1:10809-15935 GCF_000741045.1 Vigna radiata var. radiata | reverse complement strand
TTAGCCCCAAGCACCAACTTAGTCCAGTCTCACCACCAAACATAGCTTGCTTGAAAAGAAACAAAATTGAAACATTTCTTGCACCTATATTTTGACTCTAGTCGTCATTTGGGAATTTAACGAGTGCATTGCAGCTCCTAAGTCTAAAAAACCAAGACTTTACAACATTTCCAAATCTTGGCACCAAGCACCAAGTTTGTCCAGTCTCACCACCAAACAAAGCGTGCTTGAAAAGCATTTAAGTGAAAACATTTCTTGCTCCGATATTTTGACACTAGTCATCCTAATTGGATTTAATGAGTGCATTGCAGCCCCTAAGTCGACAAAACCAAGACTATCAAAAATTTGCAAATCTTGGCACGAAGCACCAACTTACTCCAATCTCACCACCAAACATAGCTTGCTTGAAAAGCAACTAAATAGAAACATTTCTTGTACCTATATTTTCACCGTAATCGTCATTTCGGGATTTAAAGAGTGCATTGCAGTCCCTAAGTCTAAAAAGCCAAGGCTTTCAAAAATTTCAAAATCTTGGCACCAAGCACCAACTTAGTAGAGTCTCACCATCAAAAATAGCTTGCTTGAAAAGAAACTAAATTGAAACATTTCTCGCACCTATATTTTGAAATTAGTCATCATATGGGGATTTAAAGAGTGCATTGTAGCACCTAAGTCTATAAAACATAGACTATCAAAAATTTCTAAATCTTCACATAGAGCACCTACTTAGTCCACTCTCACCAACGAACATAGCTTGCTTGAAAAGCAACTAAATTGAAACATTTCTTGCACCTATATTTTGACACTAGTCGTCATTTGGGAATTTAAAGAGTGCATTGCAGCCCCTAAGTCTAAAAAACCATGACTTTAAAAAATTTCCAAATCTTGGCACCAAGCACCAACTTAGTATAGTCTCACCACCAAACATAGCTTGCTCGAGAAGCAACCAAATTGAAACATTCTTGCACCTATATTTTGACACTAGTCGTCATTTGGGGATTTAAAGAGTGCATTGCAACCCTTAAGTCTAAAAAACCAAGACTTTATTAAGCTTGCTTGAAAAACATTAAATTGAAACATTTCTCGCATCTATATTTTGAAACTAGTCATCATTTGGGGATTTAAAGACTGCATTGCAACCCCTAAGTCTAAAAAACCAAGCCTTCCAAAAATTTCCTAATCTTGGAACCAAGCACTAACTTAGTACAGTCTCACCACCAAATATAGCTTGCTTGAAAAGCAACTAAATTGAAACATTTCTTGCACCTATATTTTAACACTAGTCGTCATTCGGGGAATTGAAAAGTGCATTGCAGCTCCTAAGTCCTAAAAACTAAGATTTTCAAAAATTTCCAAATCTTTGCACCAAACAACAACCTCGTCCAGCCTCACCACCCAACATAGCTTCCTTTAAAAGCAACTAAATGGAAACATTTTTTACACCTATATTTTGAAACTAATTATCATTTCGGTATTTTAAGACTTCATTGCTGCCCCTATGTCCAAAAAACCAAGACTTTCAAAAGTTTCCAAATCTTGGCACCAAACACCAACTTAGTCCAGTCTCACCACTAAACATAGCTTGCTTGAAAAGCTACTAAGTTCAAACATTTCTTGCACCTATATTTTGACACTAGTCGACATTTAGGGATTTAAAGAGTGCATTGCAACCCCTAAGTCTAAAAAACGAAGACTATCAAAAATTTCCAAATCTTAGCACCAAGCACCAACTTAGTCCAGTCTCACCACCAAACATAGGTTGCTTGAAAAGAAGCAAAATTGAAACATTTCTTGCACCTGTATTTTGACTCTAGTCGTCATTTGGGAATTTAAAGAGTGGATTGCAACTCCTAAGTCTAAAAGACCAAGACTTTACAACATTTCCAAATCTTGGCACCAAGCACCAACTTAGTCCAGTCTCACCACCAAACATAGCGTGATTGAAAAGCATCTAAGTGGAAACATTTCTTGCTCCTATATTTTGACACTAGTCATCCTATTTGGATTTAATGAGTGCATTCAAGTCCCTAAGTCTACAAAACCAAGACTATAAAAAATTTGCAAATCTTGGCACCAAGCACCAACTTAGTCTAATCTCACCACCAAACATAGCTTGCTCGAAAAGCAACTAAATTGAAACATTTCTTGTACCTATATTTTCACCGTAGTTGTCATTTGGGGATTTAAAGAGTGCATTGCAGTCCCTAAGTCTAAAAAGCCAAGGCTTTCAAAAATTTAAAAATCTTGGCAGCAAGCACCAATTTAGTACAGTCTCACCACAAAAAATAGCTTGCTTGAAAAGCAACTAAATTGAAACATTTCTCGCCCATATATTTTGAAACTAGTCAGTATTTGGGGATTTAAAGAGTGCATTGCAGCCCCTAAGTCTATAAAACATAGACTATAAAAAATTTCCAAATCTTGGCACAGAGCACGTACATAGTCCACTCTCACCACCAAACATAGTTTGCTTGAAAAGTAACTAAATTGAAACATTTCTTGCACCTCTATTTTGACACTAGTCGTCATTTGGGGATTTAAAGAGTGCATTGTAGGCCCTAAGTCTAAAAAACCAAGACTTTATAACATTTCCAAATCTTGGTACCAAGCACANTCAAAAATTTCCAAATCTTAGCACCAAGCACCAACTTAGTCCAGTCTCACCACCAAACATAGGTTGCTTGAAAAGAAGCAAAATTGAAACATTTCTTGCACCTGTATTTTGACTCTAGTCGTCATTTGGGAATTTAAAGAGTGGATTGCAACTCCTAAGTCTAAAAGACCAAGACTTTACAACATTTCCAAATCTTGGCACCAAGCACCAACTTAGTCCAGTCTCACCACCAAACATAGCGTGATTGAAAAGCATCTAAGTGGAAACATTTCTTGCTCCTATATTTTGACACTAGTCATCCTATTTGGATTTAATGAGTGCATTCAAGTCCCTAAGTCTACAAAACCAAGACTATAAAAAATTTGCAAATCTTGGCACCAAGCACCAACTTAGTCTAATCTCACCACCAAACATAGCTTGCTCGAAAAGCAACTAAATTGAAACATTTCTTGTACCTATATTTTCACCGTAGTTGTCATTTGGGGATTTAAAGAGTGCATTGCAGTCCCTAAGTCTAAAAAGCCAAGGCTTTCAAAAATTTAAAAATCTTGGCAGCAAGCACCAATTTAGTACAGTCTCACCACAAAAAATAGCTTGCTTGAAAAGCAACTAAATTGAAACATTTCTCGCCCATATATTTTGAAACTAGTCAGTATTTGGGGATTTAAAGAGTGCATTGCAGCCCCTAAGTCTATAAAACATAGACTATAAAAAATTTCCAAATCTTGGCACAGAGCACGTACATAGTCCACTCTCACCACCAAACATAGTTTGCTTGAAAAGTAACTAAATTGAAACATTTCTTGCACCTCTATTTTGACACTAGTCGTCATTTGGGGATTTAAAGAGTGCATTGTAGGCCCTAAGTCTAAAAAACCAAGACTTTATAACATTTCCAAATCTTGGTACCAAGCACAGCTTAGTCCAGTCTCCCCACCAAATATAGCTTGCTTGAAAAGCAACTAAATTGAAACATTTCTTGCACCTGTATTTTAACACTAGTCGTCATTCGCGGAATTTAAGAGTGCATTGCAGCTCCTAAGTCCTAAAAACTAAGACTTTCAAAAATTTCCAAATCATTGCACCAAGCACCAACCTCGTCCAGCCTCACCAACCAACATAGCTTGCTTTAAAAGCAACTAAATGGAAACATTTTTTGCACCTATATTTTGACACTAATTATCATTTCGGGATTTAAAGACTTCATTGCTGCCCCTATGTCCAAAAAAACAAGACTTTAAAAAGTTTCCAAATCTTGGCACCAAACACCAACTTAGTCTAGTCTCACCACTAATCATAGCTTCCTTGAAAAGCTACTAAGTTCAAACATTTCTTGCACCTATATTTTGACACTAGTCGTCATTTTGGGATTTAAAGAGTGCATTGCAGTCCCTAAGTCTAAAAAACCAAGACTTTGAAACATTTCCAAATATTGGCACAAAGGACAACATAGTTTAGTCTCACCACCAAACATAGCTTGCTTGAAAAACACCTAATTTGAAACATTTCTTGCACCTATGTTTTGACACTAGTCGTCATTTGGGGATTTAAAGAGTTCATTGCAGCCCCTAAGTCTAAAAATCAAGACTTCCCAACATTTCCAACTCTTGGCACCAAGCATCAACTTAGTAAATTCCCACCACCAAACATAGCTTGCTTGAAAAGCAACTAAATGGAAACATTTTTTGCACCTATATTTTGACACCAATTATCATTTCGGGATTTAAAGACTTCATTGCTACACCTAAGTCTAAAAAACCAAGACTATCAAAAATATCCAACTCTAAGCACCAAGCACCAACTTAGTTCAGTCTCACCACCAAACATAGCTTGCTTGAAAAGAAACAAAATTGAAACATTTCTTGCACCTATATGTTGACACTAGTCGTCCCTTGGGAGTTTAAAGAGTGCATTGCAGCCCCTAAGTCTAAAAAACCAAGACTTTAAAACATTTCCAAATCTTGGCACCAACACTAACTTAGTCCATTCTCACCACCAAACATAGCTTGCTTGAAAAGCAACTAAATGGAAACATTTCATGCACCTATATTTTGACACTATTCATCATTTAGGGATTTAATGAGTGCATTGCAGCCCCTAAGTCTTAAAAACTAAGACTATAATAATTTCCAAATCTTGGCACCAAGCACCAACTTAGTCTAGTCTCACCACCCAACATAGCTTGTTTAAAAGCAACTAAATTGAAACATTTCTTGCACCTATATTTTCATCGTACTCGTCAATTGGGGATTTAAAGAGTGCATTGCAGTCCGTAAGTCTAAAAAGCCAAGGCTTTAAAAAATTTCAAAATCTTGGCACCAAGCATCAACTTAAGAGAGTCTCACCACCAAAAATACCTTGCTTGAAAAACAACTAAATTGAAACATTTCTTGCACCTATATTTTGACACTAGTCATCATTTGGGGATTTAATGAATGCATTGCAGCCCCTAAGTCTAAAAAACAAAGACTTTAATAATTGTCAAATCTTGGCACCAAGCACCAACTTAGTC
>NW_014543590.1:8611-9826 GCF_000741045.1 Vigna radiata var. radiata | reverse complement strand
ATTTCTTGCACCTATATTTTGAAACAAATTATCATTTGGGAACATTTCTTGCACCTATATTTGGAAACATTTCTTGCACCTATATTTTGAAACAATGTAAAGTGTGCATTGCAGCTCCTAAGTCTAAAAACCGAAGACTTTCAAAAATTTCCAAATCTCACCACCAAACATAGCTTGCTTGAAAAGAACCTAAATTGAAACATTTCTTGCACCTATATTTTAACACTATTCGTCATTTGGGGATTTAAAGAATGCAATTCTGCCCCTAGGTCGAAAACACGAAGACTTTGAAAACTTTCCAAATCTTGCCACCAAACACCAACTTAGTCCAATCTCACCACCAAACATAGCTTGCTTGAAAAGCAACTAAATTGAAACATTTCTTGCACCTAGATTTTGCCACTAGTCATCCTTTGCGGAATTAATGAGTGCATTGCAGCCCCTAAGTCTATAAAACCAAGACTATCAAAAATTTCCAAATCTTGGCACCAAATACCAACTTAGTCCAATCTCACCACCAAACATAGCTTGCTAGAAAAGAACCTAAATTGAAACATTTCTTGTACCTATATTTTGACAATTGTCGTCATTTGGGGATTTAAAGAGTCCATTGCAGCCCCTATGTCTAAAAATGCAAGACCCTAATAATTTCCAAATCTTTGCACCAAGCACCAACTTAGTCTAGTCTCACCACCAAACATAACTTGCTTGAAAAGCAACTAAATTGAAACATTTCTTGCACCTATATTTTGACCGTAGTCGTCATTTGGGGATTTAAAGAGTGCATTGCAGACCCTAAGTCTAAAAAGCTAAGGTTTTCAAAAATTTCATAATCTTGGCACCAAGCACCAACTTAGTACAGTCTCACCACAAAAAATAGTTTGCTTGAAAAGCAACTCAATTGAAACATTTCTTGCACCTATATTTTGAAACTAGTCATCATTTTAGGATTTAGAGAGTGCATTGCAGCCCCTAAGTCTATAAAACCAAGACTATCAAAAATTTCAAAATCTTGGCACCAAGCACCTACTTAGTCCACTCTCACCATCAAACATAGCTTGCTTGAAAAGCAACTAAATTGCAACATTTCTTGCCCTATATTTTGACACCAGTCGTAATTTGGGGATTTAAAGAGTGCATTGCAGCTCCTAAGTCTAAAAAACTAAGACTTTCAAAAATTTCCAAATCTTTGCGCCAAGCACCAACTTAGTCCAG
>NW_014543590.1:0-1406 GCF_000741045.1 Vigna radiata var. radiata | reverse complement strand
AATTAAAGCTTTTAGTAATAATCTGAGTAAGAACACAACTCATGAAAGACAAGGGCATTANTGAATAACAATAAGCTTTAAGATATTTTCTCCCCCTTTTTGATCATAATTAAAAAGTTGTGTTCCATGTTCTCCCCCTAAAATAATACTCCCCCTAAATAAAAGCATGTATGCATATGAGCCCAATATATTTCAAATTTAAATATTCATTCAAACATACATAATAGGAGATGTAAAGCAAATGATTTTTAGGATAAAGAACTAAAACAAATCATACTTTGAACCATTTAAGATAGGAATTTTAAAGCATACAAAAATATGGCTAACTTTTCAAAAATGCACAAAAAGGCACAAAATAAAAAATCAATCATAAGAGATCTTTAAAAATCATAGATCTCTTGTAATGTTTACCCATTTTGATATATCTCTAAATTCGTTGTGTAATGATATTTTGTTGAGATCTTTGTCTAGGGGATTGTCATCATTCTTCTCTTCTTTTGTTGTCTTCTGCAAGCCTTCATTATTACCTGCATCTGATTCAACTGACTCAAGAGGTTTTACCTCAAGGTCCACAATTTTATCAAAGACAACATGCTTGGAATAAAATTTTCTCAAATTTTGTTTTTTCAAAATAATTAAAATATTTTTTAAAAAAAATATAAAAAAAATAAAAATTGTCCTTTGGGTTATATTTAAAAAAAAATGAAATCATTTTACAACCCAAACATATCTACCACTTGAAACACCAAAATGCTTAATTTTACATTTATTTGAGGTATGACCCTTTTTCATACAATAAAAGCATGATATGAAGTTTGTGTTCCTATAAATTGTTCCTTTTTCTACCCATGTTCTACGGGTTCTATTATTATGCTTATTTTTAATTTTAGGAACATGTTTATTTTCAANAACCTTATTTTCATTATTTTTACTGCATTCTGCTAAGGTTGTGTTNTNTAGTAGTTTCTTAAAATTTTNNCAAGAGGCACATTCATCACTACTAATATGTTTACCTTTTTCAAAAAATAAAATTTTATTTTTCAAATTTTTATTCTCTTCAAGAATAGTTTCAAAATTTGATTTTAAATTTTTATTTTCCTCAGAAATATTTTCAAAATCTGATTTTAAATTTTTATTTTCTTCTGAAATATTTTCAAAATTTAATTTTAAATTTTTGAAATCCTTTTTCAATTTCTTATGAGCTTTATCTAATTTTTCAGATTCAACAATTAAAGCAGCATAAGTTTCATGCAATTCACTTTCACTAAATTGACTATAATTATAATTATCAGAATCGCTAGAGGTAGTTACTTGGCTTCCAGCGTCGTCGTCTGCCACTAAACAAATGTTTGCCTCTTCATCAGATTCGCTCAAATCAGAAATTGTTTCATTGTCATCGTCCCATG
>NW_014543589.1:0-1457 GCF_000741045.1 Vigna radiata var. radiata | reverse complement strand
ACAATAAAGAACAATAAACCACATGCATTAAATTCTACAATCAAAGCAGTTCCCAATATTTCTATAATAATAGAAAGGAAGCGTACCTGAATTGGACATTGGGAATAATTAATCAACCTGAAAATGGTCTCTGATCTTCCCTCTGTAGAGCACCCTTAGTTCCCTCAAAATTTTCTCTTCTGATGGGGATAAAGAGAAAGAAATAGGAATGAATCTTATGCTCTGAGATGGGGACCATGATCCCTTAATTAACCTCTAACGGTTTCTTTAGTTTCAATAAATATAAATTGGCCCCTTCAACAAATTATAATTATTGCTGATCTCTATACAATATACCTTTCATGACAAATATACGCTTAGTCATATTTATCTTAATTAGATCACTTTATGAAATTGGCTAATATAATATAATGGTCCTAACACATTTAATAATTACTTATATATATACAAGTGACCCAAATTGCTAACATCTTGTTTAAAGAAGATGAAAGTGTTCAGTGTCTGGGAGTTGCTGAAATGAGGCACAAAGAAAATTGTAGAGAGCTGTATGATGGAATGATTAAAGGAGAATAAGACAAATATTTATTGATCTTTTCTAAATATTCGTCTGATTATTACATTTCAATCATAGTAATCATCATTTAAAAGGAGAATAAGATGAGGATGAGAGGTGCTGAAAAGAGAGAATACAGAGCAATGTTGAATGGTTGGAGGTTTCTCATGAAAAACCAAAAGATGCTCATAACACAGATTTTTGTTTAAAGAAGATTACAGAATGAGTTTTTCTATCTTTTAGATGAAATGCGAATTTATAGAAATTTTCAGAGAGCTGTATGATGGAAAGGATTAAAGGAGAATAAGACAAACATTTCTAAATATTCGTCTGATTTTAACTTTTCAATGTAATACTACATTTCATAGTAATAATTGGCTCGAGCTTTTATCACTTGTGTAACCCTTGCTCATATTCATTTTTCCATCTTATTGACGCCAAAACTAATATTGATAATTGCTTGCATATTGAAGAGCAATTTTGGAAGGATAAAGACAATAATCACTATATGTTACTCAATGTGATAAGTCTTAGGAATTCAAGTATAAGATTAAGTTGTATATTAAATAAAAATAAAAAATATAAAAAAATATCATAAATTAATAATCTTAAAAGTTTTAATTTGAAAGTGGTGTCATAACTTCTTACATTGGTTGACTCATGACTCTTTGATATTGAATTTTTCTAGTGAATCTACCGTCAAAGATCCAATAATGATATAAAAGTCTGCAAATAATTTTGATGATTGAATCTTAACTTGATATTGTTTAAATATGTTAACATGATTTTGATTTTACAATATGAAGGAGAATCTTAACTTGATAGTCTCAAAAAGTTATTGATGTTATAAATCCAAAATAAGTCAAAGTTTAAAAAAAAGATTAATTCCAAATTTCATTAAAAA
>NW_014543588.1:0-1212 GCF_000741045.1 Vigna radiata var. radiata | reverse complement strand
AGCGGTTCAAGAGGTAAAATGTTAAGTTTTTTTTATGGAATGTGGGGTAGGATAGGTGGTGATTCTGTGTGGCAATGGTTGTTAATGTTTAAGTGATTTCACAGCAGGCAACATACATCACCACAACACACAACATACCAAAATCAAAGCACATACAAAACCTAAATAACAAACCAACCTGGATATGAAGAGAGGAAACCAAGCACGAAACTTTTATTAATTTTTGTGTTGGTAAATGAGAGCTCTACTCAGAATTTAAACTAATAAGAGGTGACTGGCTGGGATGGTAAGACTATTAGAAACGTAAAAGATTGCACAGCGAATACGTGAAAGATAGTTTATTCAGTCATGCAAAACAGCTTTTATAAGATTTAAAGACTCTAAACAGAATAATAACAGAAAAAATATCACGAAACTGATGCAGGGAAAAACTAAGCCATTTTATTGTATTTTACATTACACATTTCTATTATTTAATTATTTATTTTTGAAAATACAACAATTCTTTTTTCATGAATATTATTTCAATGTGTACTATTAAATGAATGAAAACGTATATTATAGTACCATTTGAATTCCCTGTCACACCAACGAGAGCGAAAGATATGATGAGTTTGAAAGGAGTTAGAAGTTTAAACTAATAAGAGGTTTAAGACAAGGAACCCAATGATCTCATTCCTATTCCTAATAGTAGTTGAGTGACTGGCTGGGATGGTAAGACTATTAGAAACGTAGTCTAGAGATGTGAAAGAAACAAGACTACTTGCAGTACGTGAAAGAGTGAGAGAGAAATAACATGCAAAAGATGTACTGAATAATAATGTGATTTCTTATTGAAAGAGAACAGAGGAGAGATGCTTGAAGGTGTAGCAATTGGAAACAATGTAATTAAGGTTAACTTGCCGTAATTTGCACATGACACGCTTTTTTATGTCAGCAGGGCAGGGACTGGGTACAAAAGACAATTGAAAGTGAATTAGATGAAATTATAATGCCTTCAAAGTGAATTAGATGAAATTATGGCAATTGAAAATTTTAATTTGATTCCCTTTCCCTTTATACATCAAATTCCTTTTAATGCCTTCAAAGTGAATTAGATGAAAGTGGAAAGGCATTAGANAAACTGGAAACTGAATATTTATGATTATTTCCCTTTTTAATTACATTTTGAATAAATTGAGAATTTAGGTTTTGGTAGCTTCAAGTGACAAT
>NW_014543587.1:0-1070 GCF_000741045.1 Vigna radiata var. radiata | reverse complement strand
ATTGAGTAGGCAGTGTATTGCTTGCTGTCGGGTGCTAATGGTATTTGCCAGTAAGCGTGTTTGAGGTCGATCTTTGAGAAGTATTTTGCATGAGATAGTCTATCTAAGATGTCTTCCATTCGAGGTAAGGGATATGCGTCTTTGCGTGTCACCGAATTCAATTTACGAAAGTCCAAGCAGAATCGCCAAGTACCGTCATCCTTTTTCACCATAGCGATTGGGTTATTCCATGGGCTATTGGATTTTTCAACTACATCTTTTTGCAGCATTTCCTTGGTCTCTGTGATGGTCGCCTCCTGTAATACAGGTGACATTCGGTAATTCCATTGACGGATAGGCTCCTGGGTTGTAACTTCGATCTTGTGCTCAGCCAAGTCCGTTCGACCTTTTACGGAATGAAATTTCTTCATTTCCTCTTCAATAAAGTCGTGGGCTGTCGTTCTTTGGACGTCGCTAAGGAATGCTAGGGAGGGAACATCCAGTCCTGCTGTTGGTTTGAAAGTGACGAATTTCCTCCAGATGTTACTATCTTCCGATCCTATGTGGTATGTTTCATTCCCTGCATCAATTTGCATCCGAAGTGCTGTTAAGGAGTCTTTACCGAGAATCATTGGCACGTGTAACTCCGGGAGGATAGAGAATTCCAGCTTTATATCTACTGAACCGACACGAGTAGTTATCTCAGTTTCGCCTTGAAGCTCAACCTGATATCCGTTAGCGAGAGTGACGTGAGTCCGTCTTGGAGCTTGGAGGGTACATCCTAATTTGCTGAGCCTTCTCCAAGTCTGTGAGCTGATATATGAGCGCGAGGCTCCGGTGTCAATCAGGCCCATCACTTCAGTGTCCTGTACTTTAATAGGGAGGTACCATCTTGCGTCCCTATTGAAGATAGATCCAACAGCCGTTCCCGAGTGGGATGATGTATCCTGGTCCTGCGTTTGATCGTCGGGCGGGATTTCTGAAATGATGGAAGCAGTTGGCGTGGGATGACTTCCCTTGTTGCGGCAACGGGGACAGGATTTTACGGTCACTCCTTTTTCTCCACATCTGTAACAGAAATGGCTTCTTGG
>NW_014543586.1:0-989 GCF_000741045.1 Vigna radiata var. radiata | reverse complement strand
TCAAAAAAGTAGAGATACAATTTTATTTTTTGAAAACTTCTGAAACTGAGGGGAGTTTATTCATAATTGACGGAAATGTACATTCTTAAGCGTATGTCAACATTTTTGAAACGTTTGGAGAAGAGGCTCAAAGTGAAGTGGATTTTTTGCCAAAGCATTCAATCATTCATTTTGTTTTCATCAAAGCAGCGCAAAGGGTCAAATGTTTAATAACCTTTTAATAAAATAAGAGCATTTAACTTTGCTGTCGTTCTGTCCTAACTGTGAGTACCTACCTATATGATTTTATTTCTGAGGTGCTTGAGAAGTTTTGAGATAATCTCGTATTGTGGAGTTTTAATTAACGTGGCTTACCGAACGAGTGAATTTTGAAAGTTTGAAGTGCTGCGCTAAAATTTTTGATCGCAAAAATGAATCAAAAAGACTGAACGAAAAGTGTTTACTTCATAGATCGCTCGTACAAAAGTTCAATTTCTTACGATGAAAAGGAAAATATATGTGGGATTTTTGTTTAACCGTAAGTCTTTTTAAAGTGGAAATCCTGTGGGTAGTTCGGTGCAATTCATTAGTGCTACAAATTGTAGGTATTGTTTTCAAATAATTTTTAATTGACGCCTCTTATTGTTCAAATTGTTCTTCACCGATGCCTTCATTGCATAAGGGTTGCTTCAGTCATTTTTCCCCGTGTTCCCATATTTTATTATACATTTGCCAATTTACAAAATAAGTTTCGAAATTTGAATGAGTCCCTCATTTCTCTTTTTGTAGACACACTACTGGAAAACTACTGTGTTGCACCCATCAGCTTGTTTTCTTTCTTAAAGTGCCTTTCATATTGTAACGTATTTGTCATTATGTTGATAAACATTTCGTTAATACTGAATTCTCAGATGGCAAGTCACCTGCAGACACTTGACGAGGATGTTGGAGCTGGCATTCGACCATGCAAGCGTTACTCCAAAGATGAGCAAAATGGTGTTCAAATTATT
>NW_014543585.1:0-1013 GCF_000741045.1 Vigna radiata var. radiata | reverse complement strand
TTGCAGAGGGTCAAAATCGCAGAAGAAAAACTTAAATTTGACCATTGCGAAGCAGAGGGCCGATAACAAAATTAAAACATGGATTTGACTATTGCCTTTAGAGGACCAAAATCACAGAAAAAAAAACTTAAATTTGACCATTGCGAAGCAGAGGGCCGATAACAAAATTAAAAGCTCGATTTGACCGTTGCCTAGCACTGGGCCAAAATTATATAAGGAAAACTTAAATTTGACCATTGCGAAGGAGATGGCAGATAACAAAATTAAAACCTGGATTTGACCATTGCCTTGTAGATGGCCAAAATCGCAAAAGGAAAACTTAAATTTGACCATTGCGAAGCAGAGGGCCGATAACAAAATTAAAACCTGAATTTGACCATTGCCTTGNAGAGGGCCAAAATTGCAGAAGAAAACCTTAAATTTCACCATTGCGAAGTAAAGAGCCGATAACAAAATTAAAACCTGGATTTGACCATTGCCTTCAGAGGGTCAAAATCGTAGAAGAAAAACTTAAATTTGACCATTGCGAAGCACAGGGGCGAAAACAAAATTAAAACCTCGATTTGACCATTGCCTAGCACAAGGCCAAAATCGTAGAAGGAAAAGTTAAATTTGACCATTGCGAAGGAGATGGTCGATAAAAAATTAAAACCTGGATTTGACCATTGCCTTGCAGAGGGCAAAAATCGCAGAAGAAAAACTTAAATTTGACCGTTGCGAAGCAGAGGGCCGATAACAAAATTAAAACCTGGAATTGACCGTTGCCTTGCAGAGGGCAAAAATTGTAGAAGAAAACCTTAAATTTCACCACTGCGAAGTAGAGGACCGATAACAAAATTAAAACCTGGATTTGACCATTGCCTTCAGAAGACCAAAATCGCAGAAGAAAAACTTAAATTTAACCATTGCGAAGCAGAGGGCCGATAACAAAATTAAAACCTCTATTTGACCGTTGCCTAGCACAAGGCCAAAATCGTAGAAGGAAAACTTAAATTTGACCATTGCGAAGGAGA
>NW_014543584.1:0-1047 GCF_000741045.1 Vigna radiata var. radiata | reverse complement strand
TAATAAATGAGCCGGGTTGAGTTGGCTTACTAAGTGACCAACCCGTGGTGGGCCGGGCCGGGTCGAGCCGGGTTACCCGTTTTGACAGCTCTAATACTATTTTTATTTTAATGATGCCTGACACTTTTTGTTAGTTTCAATTTTTTAAATTTATTTAAATAAAAGTATCTGTACTGTTTGCATATCTAATATATAATTTATAATTTGAGTGAAAGAAATATAAGAAAAGTAATATAAATTTCATATTTATATTAAAGAGAAAGAAAGAAAAAAAAGTAACTATATTAAGAAATAATAATTCGTGATGTAATTTTAAGTGAATGAATAGTTTATTTTATTATTTTTTATGGTTTATATAATAGTTTTAAGATTTAAAATTTTAAAATTTAATTAATATTAAAATAAAAAAATGAAATATCTACACAGTTTATTAATTGTTATAAAGTTATTTCTATGAGTAAAAACAAGAAAAAGGGTGTATAAAAAGAAAAAACGGTTATAAAACTGAATATTCTGAATATTAAATTATTTTAGATGTTAACTAGTAGCGTTTACCATTCGAGCTCGGAAAAAAAAATGGAAAACTTGTTTTTTTTTTCTTTTCTTTTTTTACTAAGAAAACATAGTTTCTTAAAGTAGAAAAATTGAATTTCATGGGAATAAAATTTAATTTAATAATAATATTTGATTTTAAACCTTTTATAACTATAGGTAAAATCATAATAATTTAATTTTATTAATTAACTTTTTTTAATTTATTTTTAATTTATTTTTAATTTATTAAACTCATAAAATTTCTCACTAACTCTTACATTTTCTTTTTCGTTTCTCACTATTTTTTTAATGTAAATAATTTCACTTTGATATTAAATTCATACAAATTCACTCTTCTAAAACTTCAAATATGAATATGGGCCAAGAATTATCATCGAGGATCAATGACAATAAAACAGAACGCAATGAGTTTGACTATCTCGTTATCTCGTTCTCATTCAAATAAATATTCTTCATCAAATATAAAATTTTTGTGATATCTATCAAAAGCCG
>NW_014543583.1:0-989 GCF_000741045.1 Vigna radiata var. radiata | reverse complement strand
TTTTTATCTTATAGGAATAAAACCGGAATATCAAAATAAAGGAGTTACTGCCATTGTATTTGAAGAATATTATATGACGTTCAAAAAAAAAGGTATTCAAAACTGTATCAGAACACCCGAGCTCGAAGAAAACCATGCCATTCACAATTTGTGGAAAAACTTTAACCCTATTATTCATAAAAAAAGACGAACTTATAAGAAAAACTTATAGCCCATATGTTGAAACAGGTACATTTAAATTAGAGCGAGATAAAAAACCAAATAAATGACCATAACACAATTACATTATGTTTTGTCTGTTGCAGAACACCGGAATTTTACCTTGGCAGCAGAAAAATGCTTTGTTACACAACCCACGTTAAGTATGCAAATACAAAAACTGGAAGAAGAACTGGATGTTATTCTGTTTGACAGAACCAAAAAACCTATTCAATTGACTCCAATAGGAAAAAAAATAGTTACACAAGCCAAAAATATTATCAATGAATCCAAACGAATCATAGATATTATAGATCAAGAAAAACAATATATAGGGGGAGAATTTCGGCTAGGAATGATTCCCACGGTTATGCCCACTTTGTTACCCATGTTTTTAAACCATTTTATAAAAAAATACCCTTATGTAAAACTCTTTATAGAAGAACAAACTACAGAAGACCTTATAAAGAAACTCAATAACAACAGTCTTGATGCAGCCATTGCCGGAACACCTTTAGAAGAAGAATGGATTCAAGAAGATGTTTTATATTATGAACCCTTTGTGGCATATATGCCCCACAGAGCTCAAAATCAAAATGAAAAAATAACGGTTTCAGACCTTAATAACAATGATCTATTGCTTTTACAAGACGGTCATTGTTTTAGACAGAGCGTCCTAAACCTATGTAAAAATAAAGGAAAAACAACAACAACTGACTTCTTTTTAGAAAGTGGTAGTTTTGAAACTTTAATAAAACTTGCCGATGAAGGATTGGGCATGACTCTATTAC
>NW_014543582.1:0-1015 GCF_000741045.1 Vigna radiata var. radiata | reverse complement strand
TAAATTATTACGACAAAATGGAATCAATTTTATTTCACCTTCTATTTCATAGGGTATAAAAATATCATTATTTTGATCTATTAATGCTATATGCCTATTTTCTTTATTTCTAAAATAATCTAGAATAGTAATGTAGTTACTCAAAAGTAAATCTAATACAAGATGATCACCATTTCTGTTTAGAATTATATCTGTTAATATTGATGGTACAATCAAGATATCAAGCGCTAAATCTGTAGCATGATTCCTAATCGATAAGTCTAAATATTTCTTTGTTTGAGTTATCATATATAGATCACTTCCTTCTCCTCCTGACATAAATATAGTATTACCATCATTGTGTATGATATCATGACCTACAGAACCAAATTTGAATACATCATCATTTTTATTTCTCACTATACTAAATATATTATACTTATGGGCTGTATATGTAAGATTTTTATAATGGTTTATGAATGTTTGATCTTCAAAATTACTTTCTATATCAGCATATAGTAAAAAACGATTTACATCATGGCTTTTTATATGGTTATCTAAAATTGGTACGATATTACTACCATGTTTATCTATTAATACATACCTTGTTCCATTATTATGTGTAATATAATTTTCTAACGACAACTCGTATTCACCTTCACTATTTTGACAGGAAGGCATATAGATTATTAAGTTATTTATTAGGGGATTGTATTCAATCTTTGTAGTCTCGTTTAACAAGGATATATCACGAAATATTATCCTGTTTATACCGATTCCAGATATATCTATCTTAGAGGAACCATAACTTTGATCAAAATTTTTGGATTTTATTAAAATAGTATAATTACCATTATTTCCTTCAACTATAGTATTAGGTGAAACGATTAAATTTTTACAACCTTTTATGGTATCTTTTTTATCATAGCTGATTCCTCCACCACTATCTATAGTAATAGAGTTATTCGATATATTATCATCGTATATAGTGGAATTAGAATCGTTGCATACAATTTCATCTACTCTATTTGAGTCA
>NW_014543581.1:0-1045 GCF_000741045.1 Vigna radiata var. radiata | reverse complement strand
TAGCCGTCTCATCCTCTACTTTCATACTTATGTGCGCCTTAGTATGGCTTGGACTAGAATCGTCATTGCACATGCATCTGCTGGTAAAGTACACATGCAACCCATCGAAGGACACACTTACACCTAAAGTCATATTACTTGTTAAAGTAGCGTCGCCGGCGTGTCCGGGTGCTTTCCAATAAGACATTCGTCCTCTTATATGATATTCAGTAATGCGGATACTTTTGTCCCAACAGATAACCCTCAAATTTTTCGGGTAGCTACACATCGAATCGTCATTACACATCAATTTTCGGGTAAAGTTCACATGGAACCCATCAAAGGAGACAGTTACACATAAAGTCATATTACTTGTTAACGTAGCGTCACCGTTGTGTCACGGTACTTTCCAGAAAAAAATTCCTTCTCTCCTATGAAAGTACTTAATGCGGCTGCTTCTGTCCCAACAGATAACCCTCAACTTTTTCTGAAAGCTACACATCTCTTTTCACGTCTAAACCTTTTTATCATCCCCCACTTTATAATGTCCCCTATTCTCACAAAAATAACCACCCAAAGTCTACGCCTCACCATCGATTAGGAGCTTCTACAACAATTGTAAAGTGACACATCCGGTTTGGCTTACGGAGTAAGGATTTCCTTCGAACCGATAAGTGATTACTTTCAAATGAGAAAAATTCATATTTCGAAGTACGTGTAGTCATGTGTGATCCACTTGTAACATAATAACACTGATACCGTTCGTCCCAAACCTACCGTTACCCACTTTCATGTCCTCCCGTCGAATATTGTCCCCTCATTACCTTCACATACACCAATGGATGAAAAACTACTCCACACCATCCGGGGAAGAGAAAACAGCCGTCCTCTTCTCAACGCCATCCTCCCGTATACTCATAATTTTTCACCCATGTCAAAGTGATTCTCAAATCCTCCATCGTATCAGCTTCTCATTATGTTTCGTCACATTCTTATAGGGATCCCATAAAATCAATTCGCGTCCTTCCTGATTCAGATCTCAAGTCGTCTCTTAGACCGTCGGCCA
>NW_014543580.1:0-938 GCF_000741045.1 Vigna radiata var. radiata | reverse complement strand
TTGCTGTGTTTCAAAACATTTGCTCTCATTTTATTTTTTTTTTTTTTTTTTGGAGAGAAATAAGCCAACCATACTAGCTTGAAATTTCTAGAAGTTTCAACGATTCAGAAGTTCAACGATAGCTAGAAATTTCTAAAGCACTATGGAGAAGAAAAATTACGGCAGTTTTCGAGACATTAAGTTGACAAGTTTTTCGATTAAAAATCAAGTATATAAAGAGAAGTCTGCAACGTCGCTAACGGACATACGTGGTTTCGCACTTTGGCCATCGATATGGCTCAAAACATTATTGTTCTTCCTTTGATTATGCATTTTCTTCGAAAACTCGGTCACATCACTTGGTACAAGAGAAAAATGATCGCAGAGGATGAATAAAGATACGAGAAAATAGAAGTAAAACAAAATGTTAACATTAAGAGCTGTTTGTTATGCTCACATTAAATTAAGTCGACGAACAGTTTAAATTTCTGGCACATTGGTTTGCATAATTAACTGCCTTTGAACGTCTTGTTTCGTCAAAAAATTTTCGTATTCGTCACTCAACTTTACGATTCTCTCGGCCACATCATTGAGCACTTATATTTTTTTGACCTATTTAAGTGAGTCTTGATATAGCTCTCATAATAGCGCCAAGTCTTCGGGTCACATCCTAGGAAATCGTCTTGAAGTCCTAACTCCTAACCTAATCGTTGTGCCGGAATCACACGCTAAATGTGGTAATCAGCAGTCGGCGCTCAACAGCAGAAATTTCACTACTTCGAGTTATTTTTATCCAAATGGGTATCAAATCTATTCGAATAGTTCAGATAAATCCGACATTATCCGATGGTCGCTGAGAATCGTTGCTGAATTTGGCGCGTCACGCGCAAAATTCAGGCATCGGCATCGGGCCGGGCCGGGGCCGATGACTTCCACATTCAAGCCACATTCAGCTCCCA
>NW_014543579.1:0-1044 GCF_000741045.1 Vigna radiata var. radiata | reverse complement strand
AATATTATTATCAATTTTCATTGTGCAATAGAGAATTAATTTTATTATTAACTATTTTGTGATACTTTATGTGATTGTTTATGGTTATATGATGAAGGTTTTGAGGTTTCATGTGATATTATGCAACGTTGGTATGAAGTATATGTGTGTGTGTCTATATATATATATATATATATATATATATATATATTTATGAGAGGTTAGTATCTGCTCTGCACAATTCCACTGCTCATGGAAAAATCCATAATCTGCTTATGCACTTCTCTGTTTTCAAATTCACACTTCATAAAGTAAATCCACATGTTGTGGAAAAAACCACAACTTAGTTGTTGAACTTGTTGTTTTTCAATTTGTATCTTTCAAGACAAATCCATAGGTTGTGGAAATGTTCACAGCTAGGTTGTGGAACTCTCTTGTTTCAACTCTACATCTTTGGCATCAATTCTTAACTTGTTTTCTTGTTATTGTTGGAGTCTGAGTACTTTGTATATAGGTGAAATGTGATATGAGAACGAAAAGTGTATTATGATAAGAATCTTAAGGAGAGATTCTATATTCTAGCAATTTGTAAGCGAATATTTGATAGAGAGACTGCGGTACCCAGGTATCTTGATATTCTACCAACCATTTAACTCATGTAAAGTTGGATAGAGTGGTAGAGAGTATGGCAGGAGGTCTTCACTCAAGCCCTCTGAGTTTTAGGAGTAGAAGATTTACCTCATGGTGAGTAAGTCAAGTTACCCTTGTTTATAACTTTGCAAAGTATAAATACTACCATGAGTGCATGTCTGCAATAGTCTATATCAGCATCATATCAGGATAAGTGAGTATAGGGGTATGGTGGTTGTATGAATTGCTTGTTCTTGAATGTTGTTAATTGTTAAACCAAATTATTATCTTAGGCTTTATTTATACACTAGCTTACCCTTGCTTTTGTGTTGTTTGCCTCTGTGCACGTTTCTATTTTGCGATGATCACCTAAATGGTGGGAGCTTAGGGAAATGTGTTTTTCAATTGTGCACGTTTCTATTTTGCGATGATCAC
>NW_014543578.1:0-997 GCF_000741045.1 Vigna radiata var. radiata | reverse complement strand
AGTCGTGCACACTGAGAGCTTCTTAAGAGAAAGCAAAGTTATTCTAAATAACCATTAGCTTAAAACTTGGGCTTAGCTAGTTTCAGTAACAGGTCATAAGAGGTGCTTCCAAGCTTAGTTGATATTGATAACAACATCAACAACTTGATGACGACTGGCACAATGCACATTTGCCAATTTTCTAGTTGCGCCAGTTCTAAATAATGCGGGAAATTTGAAGAAAGACCTGCATCTACTGCATCCTCTACAATATAAAATTAAAATAATTAATATAACTTACCTTATTATCTACTCATGAGGAATTAATAATAAATAATAATCATTCACTCCCGGGTGCTCCGTGTGCGAGATCCGTACGCTCTACCGCTCTCCATGCTGCTATTGGCTGAGCGTCATTCTGTGACGTCACGCGTACGGATATTTTAAGTTATTTGCAAAGCAAATAACTTTTTACAGGGAAACTTTTGAAAGTTCTAATTGCGAAAAGGCACAATGGGAATCCATTACGCGTTGATTCATATATGGTGTTCTAGGGTTTTGATCACTCGTTAAGGTGGTAGAGAGTATAATCTTACGATTTCGGCCCAATAATTGCGATATTAAGTTGATTTTCGTGTATATAAGCTTACGCGCGCTACGTTACATTACAGTATATAGTCAGCCTTCAATTTCAACCGATACATCTAATCATACACTTAGGTTTCTTTTGTTGCTTTAGTCTTGTTTTAAGGTTTCTTTATTGCCGTCTAGCGCTCTACCGTGCGCTTATAATATTAAAAAGTCCTGTTTTGACCCATAAATACACAGACCCGAAAGGTCATTTCAAAACTGCAACAGTGCGCAAAGTCGTATATTGCCACTCGAAGTGGCGGAGATGATTATGGACATTAACAATTAAGTGTGCGTCTGCGCTGCGCCCATAGTTTTTGCGGAACGAGTCAAATGATTTAGCATTGAACGTGCTACTGCCGTTTTGCAAAAACTGTCTGCAGCTATG
>NW_014543577.1:0-1036 GCF_000741045.1 Vigna radiata var. radiata | reverse complement strand
CCTTATCATCTTTGGAGAAGGAAAAGAATAAATGCATTGCGGAAACTATAGGGTACAAAAAGGAGCTTGACAATGTGATGAAGGACAGATCTCAACTGTTGGAAGATAAAAGAAAAGTTGAGCAAGAATTGTTTGACGTGGCTTATAAATGGTCAGTTTTGTGTAGTGAATATGAGCTCAATCGCATGGTTGCTACAAATATCCCTTGAGGTTTCTCTCATCAACTAGTTTCAATTTACTTCTAATATTTCAATTGTTTCATTTTTGTTGTATGTCTGTTGTCTTGTTTGGTGTTGTGTAAGAGGTTGCTCTTGGCTACAAAGACAAAACAAGTGTTACGAAAAATCAAAAAAGGCTATCTGTTCTTTTTTGTAACTTAATATTATTTTTCCTTTAGACCTAAATAATAACATCTTCACTAAAAGGAGTATTAAGATATCATTTACTAAACTTCATCTCCAACAATCAGGAAAGTGCTCAAAGCCACTTGCAATACCTTCTCTGTTTTGAGATTAATGATATTCACTTCTTATTTTTTTTAATTCAAATATCAACGCCACAATTGTAATGATCTTTGTTTGTGCACGATTCGGACCTCTTGAAATAAGTACAAGACTTTTGGAACAAACCAATCTATTTGAGGACTTTTCGGAAATTCTAGTGAAAATAACATCATTGGAGAGTCTTGGAGCAAACTGATTTACATCAACTATGGAGTTCCTAATTTTTCTTTACAAGTTAAAATTAAAAATTACTGTTCATTCCTTTTACTTATAACAAATCTAATGATTGGTTTATAATTTCATAACATTAAGTTGATTAATCGTTAAAAATACGTAAATAAGTTGTTAAAAATGAATTGGCTTATAACCATATAACCATATGTAATACTTTATAGCTTAATATCTTCTACATATAACCGTACACCAATATTTCAACCGTTCAACATAATTAAAGCTTTTATCCATTTAGAAACAACTTTATATATATTATTGCATAATTACCTAAATACTTTCTAGAGTATATATCCAATATA
>NW_014543576.1:0-1626 GCF_000741045.1 Vigna radiata var. radiata | reverse complement strand
ATGTCAATGTGCCCTTCAAAGTTGGACGTGAGTGAAGCAGGGTCTTGCATGTTGAACGTGTGAAGCCTTCTACAGCATGGGCTCTCCAAAGTTGAGGAGTCTTGAGAGAGGAAGGAAGGTGGTCACCGGATTAACCTCTCTTCTCAAGGACAAGTCATAACAAAAGGTGGTCACTGGATTCGCCATACTTTGATTAAAAAACTCATCAATATCACTGAACTTCTCAGCTTACCTGCTTTTCTACTAGACTGGTGAAAACATAAACTGTGATCTTACTAATTAAAGTCATAACAACATGAATTTCCTTTTGTAGTGGAATATCCATTTCTGAAAGCTCAAGGCTAAGCTGTTAAGAAATCCTTTTAATAAAATCCCACTTCCTAAATACATCATGATTACCAAACAAGAATTTCCTAATGGAACTATTTTTGTTTCAAGAAATCATTACAAACATACACATAAAAAACCCAACACAGATATAATTAAACAATTATTTTCTCATTGTAATATAGAGAAATAACTTAATGTAGTTTTTGGAACTTCAAATAAACCATGTATCTTCTTCTAAAGTTAGATTATGCAAATATTTACTCATGTTTAATTACATGGAGTACTCATTGATGCTTCTTATAGAGTCCCCTTGCAAAACTTAAGCAAAAAAAACAAAAGAAAAAAAAGAGTAAAACTTAAAGGGCAAAAGAAAGAGGGCTTGCTCTTATCCAAATTTTTTGGTTATACTTTTAATTTTTATTTCACTTTTTTTTTTCAAAAAACTAAGTGCAAAATTTTGTTATGACTTGTCCTTGAGAAGAGAGGCTAATCCGATGACCACCTTCCTTCATCTCTCAAGACTCCTCACCTTCAATGCAGGTGGCTGCCACGACAGAGTCACAACCGGAGGCAAGTTCCTCTCGCCACTACAACAAATATCCAACCCCGACGACAATATTTTTTTGCCGAAGATCAGTTCTAATTCATCATAATCACTCTCGGCCGCAGCACCGTGGTCGACGCTCATGTTATCCGTCGACCCATTGATGTTAGAGGAAGAGGAAGATGGCAGATTCCTCCTGGTACAGGAGTTGGCCAGATAGAAAGTGAAAAGAGAGACTAGGGATAAAAAGGGAAGTGAGGGAGAAAAGAAAATATAAAAAAGGTAAATTTAATCTCATCCATTAATAAAAAAATAATGCACAATGCTACGTCATCAAAACATAAAATACAACTCAGCTAAACTTAATGCCGTNTGTAACAGTTAACGGTTGGGATAAAATGTGTGCATTTTTACAAAAATTATGACCCAATTGAGACCGTTTAAAACTTGAGGACCGAAGTGAGATTTTTACACAAATATAAGGACCAAGGGAGGGATTAAACCTAAATAATACAAAAGGTAGTTTTTGTGCAGGTGTGATAAGTACTTTAGGTTTTAAGATTTAAGTGTAGTGAAGAATTTAAGGTGTTGTGCAGTAAAGTTAAGATGTGGAACCAAGTAGCAATGTAACTTGTACGATTAAAGATGTGCATACGGTAATGAACAAAAGAAAAGAAATTAATGATGGAGTATCAAAGCTGGAACGAAACTTTAAAGAGAAGAGCAATTAATGATTTTGCAATTGAAGTACA
>NW_014543575.1:0-1381 GCF_000741045.1 Vigna radiata var. radiata | reverse complement strand
AAAATCTCCCTTGTGTTAAATACACACATAGGGTTCTCTATTTATAATAGAAGAAATATGGGCTAAGCCCAAAATACAAATAAGAAATATAAACACACTAAATAAGAAATATAAACTAACTAACTAAAGATAAGAGATAAATATAAACTAAATATAATATTTCTAACACTCCCCCTCAAGCTGGAGCATACAGATTATATGGACCAAGCTTGGAGTAAATAAACTCAATTTGAAATATATGATCTGTCTTCAAGAGTGTGTGGCAAACAGATGCGCAATCACATGTCGACAAACAACTAACAACACCATGAAACTTCAAATAGCACCATGAAACTTCAAGTGGGATGACTTTGACAAAGGAGAACAATAACAAACTCCAGGGACTGGATTGCCATCAAGTAAGGATGGGGCTTGCATCAAAACTACAGGGATTGCCATCACTGACTGACGGGGCCTGTAGTGGCTAAAAGTGACAAAACTACAGGGAATGCCATCACTGACTGATGGGGCCTGTAGTGGCTAAAAGCGACAAAACTACAGGGAATGCCATCACTGACTGATGGGGCCTGTAGTGGCTAAAAGCAACAAAACTATAGGGAATGCCATCACTGACTGATGGGGCCTGTAGTGGCTAAAAGCGACGAAACTGCAAGGACTGCCATCATGCTAGTGGAGTCTGTAAGCTTAAAACCTGGTTCATACTCCCCCTCACGACGCCGCGCCGATGACAGATCGTGAAAGTGGAAGATCATAATGAGCTCTTATCAAAGCACCCAAAAAACAAATCTAACAGATTTGACAAAGGGTTGGTGAAATTGTTTCAATCCATAATTTTAGTGTTGAAATTTCTTGGTGTTAACCACTGACTGTCCTTGAAGACCTTTCAGAATAGAGAAGAAGATAGCGAAAGCAGTAGAGGTAGGACTAGGTGTTGGTGCATCGGTGGCACAAGTGGCGGAGACGATGGCCGAAGACAGTGGTCGGAGACGGTGGCCGGAGACGACGGTCGGAGACGGCGGCCGGAGACGGTGCCGGCGGCGGCAGCGGACGGCCTGTGACGGTGGCCGGTGACGGGTAGCGGCGATGCACAGCGGAGGCAGTGGCCTTTCTTGGCTGCAGCAGAATGACATAGGTTGAAAGACTTTTAGTAGGGGCTGTCGGCGGCCGACCGCCAGTAGACAACGAAGACAATGGCTAAAGAATCAGAGAACTAGGCTCTGATACCATATGAAATAGGAAGAAGATTAGGAAAAATCTCCCTTGTGTTAAATACACACATAGGGTTTTCTATTTATAATAGAAGAAATATGGGCTAAGCCCAAAATACAAATAAGAAATATAAACAAACTAAATAAGAAATATAAACTAACTAACTGAAGAT
>NW_014543574.1:0-1381 GCF_000741045.1 Vigna radiata var. radiata | reverse complement strand
ATATATATATATATATATAAACATTTTTCTAGAAATTTAGAACAAAATTTTACTATTTATTAAGTAATTTTAATTTTAATTAAATATAACTTAATAAAATATAAATTAAATTTTTATTGTAATTTTTTCTACTAAAGAATATCCGTAAGTACAAGTAGTATGATATCCACATCTAACTCACTTATAAACAAATATTAAAATAAACGCTACTCATTATTTACATATAATAAATATCCACAAATATTATATAATATATTTTCATTACTTTACGTCTTAAAAAAAATATGATTTGTTAGAGAAAAAAAATTTAAATAACTATTGAATTTTAAAAAATTAATAAAGATGATAATGTATATCATCATATTTAATAGGAAATTAAATTAAAATTTCAACTTCATTATATTACTATTAATGTTCTTAATTATTTAAATTTGAAATTTTAAGTTATATCAATCTTATCATACAAAGTGCATTATACTTGAAGAATAGGATTTTTTTAATGATTATTATAAAAAAAAATTGTAAAATAAAATAGAAAATGAATTTCTTACATATAATTTAATTATCTATAATAAAAAAGTAACTAAAAAATTTAGTTTTGATTTAATTATTGATGAATTAAAAAATATGAAAGAAAACCTATTAATTAAATATATATAATTTCTTTCATAATTATAATTATATTAAATTATGTATTATTTTTGTTGTGATAAAATTATAAATTTTAAGTATGTTATCTGCCAATATATATATATAGGGGTTTGTTAACACACGTACGCCTGTTTTTCAGTTGGTACGTTTTAACAATGTGTACCGGATTATAGTAGACAAAATTACCCTCATTTATCATGGATTCAAGTTTTAAGGTCAAGGATATTTAAATAATTTTCATTCTCAAAATTAAAAAAAAAAAAAAGAAACCCCCAAACCCTTACTCACCTCCCTCATTCCTCTCAACCCTTACTCTCTCATCTCTCTCACTCCAACATTTTCTCTGTCATCTCTCTCACTCCAACAGTTTCTCTGTCATTCCTATTGTCCCAATTGAAAAAAAAAATCATAAACCCTTGCCTAACCCTTGTCCTTTTTCCTTTCTTTTTCCTTTCTTTGTTGGTATGGGAAACATGATGTAAGATTACAACCTAGAATTGAAAGAATTGTATTCCTAGGGAATTCTTATCAATTTCTTTAATTCCCTTATGTCCTTTTTTTTATCACTGAATCAACTTCTAGAGGCTTTTAGAATAAACTTTAACCACTGTGCAAGATAAAAACCAGTAAAATCATTTTTTACCTTTGAGATTTGGGAAGAGTAACATAAAATGACAAAGTTTATATTCATTTTACACACATTAATAAATATAAAATGATTATAAAAGAG
>NW_014543573.1:0-1381 GCF_000741045.1 Vigna radiata var. radiata | reverse complement strand
TCGAACCGGTTGATGATCACTCAAATAATCATCCTGTAGCACTGTACATTCTAACACTGACGGTGCTAGTTGTTGGTTTGTAATCGCTAGATCCACGACTGATTCGCCGCCCCTCGTATTACGAAAAGTGGGTCCCGAATTCACATTTTGTATCACATAGTTGTTCGAGGCAATCCAATCGGAAAGCGTTTTACCACGTTGATTGGCAAGGCGGTCCCCCCATTCCTCCGATCTTCCGTTAAAATCTCCCATGAATAAGACTTTTTTGTTTAGAGGGCCCAAGTCCACTGTAAGGCGGTCCAGAGACTCCGCCATCGCCGAAATCCCCGCGTTGGGAGACAGGTAGCAACCGGCTACTATAAGGTCAGAAAATTCCATCCAGATAAAGCCATCCCCTCGGCCAGAGCGCAAACATCGTCCGATGGCTGGAGACAATATCAGAATGGCCACTCCTCTCTTTTCATCTGTGTGCCACTCCGGGCTCAGGGTACGTTTGATGTTAGGTTCGGATACAACTAAAGCAACGGCCCGCTCTCGTTTCGCTGCGCGTAGGATAAGATCCAAAGAGCTTCGCGAGCGATTTGCATTCGCGCCAATAAATGTAAAGGTGTTCGTAGGAGGGAGCACTTTCCTTGTAGCGACTGATTTCTCAGTCACTACACCCGGTAGAGCGATGTTCGGCACGTATGCGTTTTTACATGAATGACAGCGCGAAAAAAGAGTAAAGTGTTTACATGTGTATAGGCCCATTAAGACCGGCTGGAAGCAGCAGCGACAGGACGAAATGTATCGTTGGTGTTTGCACTCGAGTTCTCTTTTTTCGGACGTAGCAGGCGGGTATTTATCATTCTTCGATCGGTCACCACGGCAACGGTGTTCAACCGTAATCAAGTCGACTTGGTGGCTCCTTGTTTGTTTTGTGATGCCATCCGTGTTGCATCTAAATTCATCGCTGTTATCATTGATAATCTGATTAAGCAGGACTTGATTCATTTGAGGTTCCCTCGTTTTTCCAACACCGGCACTACCTTGATTGTTGTCATTGGTGATCCTAGTTGGACCGTTCATCGCAAAGAATATATCCTTCTCTTCATCCATCATTTTACTGGTGGTATTTGTAATTTGTTGTCTCGCGATTCCTTGCGAATTGTCAGATGTAGAGGTCTGTTTGCCTCGTGTTGAGGACTGGAGCTCTTCTCTGTCGTTATCTGATGTGTTATCGCTTTCATTGTGGGAGTCAAAAATATTGAAAACAGGCCATGTGTCCGGGTGTGAATAACGGCGATTGACTCTCGTTCTCGTTGTTGCAGTCACCTTGCCTGTTAATGTTCGTTTCCCAGGGGCTCGCTCCACCGTCTCCCTCGTATCCGTTGAAGACGAT
>NW_014543572.1:0-1382 GCF_000741045.1 Vigna radiata var. radiata | reverse complement strand
ATAAACACAATATCATTAAATTTTAATATACATATAATCATTTCCTAATTATAAATATTAATGCAATTCATATAATAATTAAACAAAATACATACATGAACAACAAAAACTACACATTCATTCTTATTAATTAAATAACTTAATATGAAACGTACCTCTTGAAGTCACTTGAAGGTTTCAAGGAAGATTAGAACCAAGATTTTTTTGCAATACTCAACTGCCAGGAACGCTTATATCCCAATAAGAAACTCGTTTCACTTCTTAATATTGAAATAAAATTACTCACAATACCAAAACCAACCTGTAAAAAAAATTACACGAATAAGTTACAATGTATACGATGCTTTAAAATATAAATCAATTTTGTACAATATATTTCACAATTTTATACCAAGAAATGCCTCTTTTGGAAGATGACCAGATCCAGAAACTACTACAAATACCCAAAACACTTCTGCACATAACAAAAATTTGTGTTATTCTCACCACGGAAACCATGAAGCACATGCAATTCATGTCAAAAAAATTTCAGCAATTGAAAGTGCACAAAGAAAACACTATACTTAGTGCAAATCTGAAAGAGTAGCTGACCAGATGCACCTTATAAAAACCTGCAAAACATAAAAATGGTTATGGTTAGTCTGCTGCAAAATAAAGGCTCTCTGGTTCAAGTCCATGTTACTCTCGGGGTATGCTCAAATCATTCCAAAACGTTGCCTTAAACGTCTCGCTCCATGCCACCCATGCACGAAGGAAGGCACGACCATTAATCATCGTGTTGCTGTCGGGACTGAGGAAGGAAGGAAGCCACCGCGAACCGCACAGTGGAACCGGAAAGAAGCCATAGCTGCAATGATCTCCGCCGATGTCGTGAACACCATAGCCACCATCTCTTCCATGGACGAAAGCCACCATCTCTTCCATGGACGAAGCTTGACCTGGTCGACCTCAGCTGGACGGAGGAAGGAACGCACCATAAACGCACACTCAACCGGAAAACGACGCCGGCACAACGCTGCAAAAATGGCAAGTGTTGCCTAGATCCGGATACCAGATGCGCGATCCGGATACGCCTGCATAGAAAATTCTTGAAGAACGTGGATCCGGATACGACCAACTTGTATCCGGATACCACCATACTGCAACTCGTTCAGCTTCTTCCATGGCGCCTTCTGCATCTCTCCGTCATTGTCATCAACCTCGTTCTTCCTCCTCCCATGCATGGCAGTGCGCTTATGAGTACCTGTAACAACACATGAAAAAATGGAGAGAAACAATGCCTCACCTCTGCTCGTCGTCGCCAACCGAAAACGTTCACCACACAGAGTCGCGCATGGAGTTCTCAAGTAGTGTAGGCATCAGTTAATACACACACCCAACTT
>NW_014543571.1:0-1382 GCF_000741045.1 Vigna radiata var. radiata | reverse complement strand
TATCTTCTCTTCATATATCTCTAGCTTTCCTTCCTCTATCTTCTCCTCCTTTCTCTCGATTTTTTTCTCCTCTATCTTCTCTTCATATATCTCTATCTTTTCCTCCTCTATCTTCTTCTTAGCAACAACCTTTTTTGTTTCTATCTCTTCTATCTTTTTCACCTCTCTCTATCTTCTCCTCATCAATAACCTCATCAATTGATGTCTCCAAATTCCTGAAGGTAACTTCATAGCTCTTGGAATCGTACTTCTCCAGAAATTTGTCAAACTTTTCTTTAGAGCTTTTGAGTT
The DNA here is from genome assembly GCF_000741045.1 of Vigna radiata var. radiata. Taxonomy (NCBI): domain Eukaryota; kingdom Viridiplantae; phylum Streptophyta; class Magnoliopsida; order Fabales; family Fabaceae; genus Vigna; species Vigna radiata. The sequence continues at coordinate 1,091 of NW_014543571.1, read as the reverse complement.
ATTCTGCCAAATCAGCTACCTGTTGGCATAGTTGTTGATCATACTCCCACATTTCTATTGGTGAAAAGTGTTGTTATTGCCTCTCTTCCATGCTTCTATGAGAAGAAAATCTTGTATACATGTCCTGCGGAAAAAATTCGTCATTCTTCGTATTCTCCTCTATGCTTTTGACATGGTATNCTTCCAAATTCATGACCCTCTGAAAGAGTTCATGAGAATCTGTATTTTTCAATGGAGTAAATTGTTGCTCANCAGCTTGCCCAAATTGGCTTTGATCCATGTATGAGTGAGGTTCCCACCAGTGGTTGAAATCATTTTGGTAGAATTGAGTGCCCATATAATCAAATTCTTGTCCAAACTGCATCCTGCAAATGTTAGGCACAAAACCCTAGAAAACATTTATTAGAACAAAAATAAAAGTAAACATAAAAAATGAAGTCAAATTTAATCAGTTTACACTACTAGATAAGTTAAACCATGAGTCCCCGACAACGACGCCAAAAACTTGTTAAGCCCCTGACAAGTGTACCAAATCGTTATCAAGTAATATAATTGGTAAATCCAATATCGTTCTTCCCAAAGGACTCAAAGGCCTAATCTTTCGTGTAACCCAATCGCTTAAGACTTGAGAAAAGAATTAAATTTAAGTGTTGAATGCAAAGAACAAAAACTAACCATGCAAATGCAAATGATTCAATTGGCTTTGAAAAACTATGGATGAATGGTGTTGTTGGGGTTTACAATTTCATCTTATCCACTCTCATATATCTACTTTTCTTATTGTTAACGGATTGACAAGCGTACCAAATCGTATCAAGTAATAATAAATGGTAAGTCCAAGTATCGTTTTCCCAAGAGACTCGAAAGGCCTAACTCAACCCCACAAGTATGGTCTTAGACTCAAGTAATAATTAATGGGTGGTCCGATAACGACCCAATAGCGGGTGGAACAATATGCCCAACAAATATCGCTAGGATAGGCTCTAACCATAGCTTTGATACCATGTTAGAAGTGGGTTCTAGGCCTAACTCAACCCCACAAAACCGGCTTGTAAGGTGAGGTCTGCACCCCACTTATATATTATAAATTG
>NW_014543570.1:0-1614 GCF_000741045.1 Vigna radiata var. radiata | reverse complement strand
AACAAGCCATTCATGGTTCTGGAGAATGATTTTCCCTCCGAACTACCCCACCTACAGATTGTCAAATTTGGGACATGAATCTTGAATTTGTAACATAGCTAATTTAAATTCCGGTGTTTCTGTCCATCATTTATTCTTAACTGCAGCCCCTAGATTGCATTTCGACTTGCAGCATTCAAGGCTCAGAACGCGACAATAGTAATTGTTCCCCGCTTCTTCATCGAAGCTGAAACAGAAGAAGAATTATCTTCCTCTAGTTTAGATTATAAATTTTTCATGACATAAGTTAAACTAACTACTAATATTTCTATTAGAGAAGGATAGCTGAAAAGGAGATATAATCAAATAATATTGCATAATATGTTTGTAGCCTTTTACATAATATACTTGCTGTCACAACACTACAACACTACAAGTTCTTACACTTCAGTACAAAGAAAAAACATTTAAATTCTACTTCTACATAAGAAAACACTTGACAATGGAAGAGCAAATGTAATTGAGAACTAATAATAAAGACTATCCAAGTTCAAGCGGCATCATGAAGCACTTTTCGAGTTCCATTTAAGACCTTTGGTTGCTTCAACGTCCAACCTCCTTCTAGAAACAAGTTGCTGCACCAGACTCCAAAATCTGCCAATTTTTAATCTGCATCCAAGTATTGAACCTGAAACTGCATCATTAAGCAAAGAAGAAACAAAATAAAAGCTTGCACCCAATTTCTTTCAATTTCCTAATATATATTTTTTGATGCCAAAATTTCTATGAAAACACAACCACTCTGCAGTTTATATAAGTTTCACCTGTATTCATATTAATATTAATGATGACAATTATCATCATCAAATCAAAATCTACATGTTCTATGATCTATCTCTATATTCGTATTAATGAGTTGAAAACCAATTCATTGGAATGATTAAATCAATTTTGAATGCTGACCATTATCAATTTGATGTCCAAAATTTAAAACCTTTTTATCTTCATTAATTAATGGAACACACCATTTACTTTGGAAGCAGGGAAACATTGCAGTGTATATAGTTATTTTATTTCTTATTTCTCGAAGACGCTAGAATATGCTAGTTGAAGTATGGGGAATTGGGTTTTGTAGAAAACGAAACATGCACCCAAAAAAGAAAACCATAATTTATTTAATATATAGTTATTTTAATTCTTATTTTAATTCTTATTTCAACACTGACAGAGCTTTTCCCTGAATCTTTCTAATTCATATAGCCAGACACGAAAACCATAATTTATTTAATACTTCAAGAAAGCAACAATACTTGGATAGATAAACATTATCATGCAAAGTCTCTATGGCTTTATCATTATCATGCTCATTATTAAACATTAGCAATACCCCATATCAGATTAGCAGTACCACAAAAATTTAGAATAACAAAGAAATCAACTTAAGAACAGCAAAGCTTACTAGAAGAAAATAAACATTAGCAGTACTCCAAACATGAAACAATCTAATTTCAATAGTCAATCATGTTAATGTTAAAAAAATTTAAAAGAATGGCAATGAATAATTGCAGACAACATAAATGAAATCAATCACTTCCTGAAAAACTATAAAACAAGAAGAAGAAATATTCATCAGAA
>NW_014543569.1:0-1359 GCF_000741045.1 Vigna radiata var. radiata | reverse complement strand
AAAAAAAAACTTTTATTTTTATTTTTAATATTTGATAATAAATATTTATTTATGATATTTTATTGAACAATAATAGTATTTAAGAGATATAAAATTTAAATAATAATTGTTTTGATTTTAAAATTTCGAAAATGTCTNTTTACATAGTAATGTTTGTAGTATAGTTTCAACANATTTGAATGGGTTTAATGGTAATAGTTGTTATATCATGTGTGTGCTTGACTTGTAAGTGTTGTGTTCTGTTGCTGTAGAGAAGATATATTCTCTTTAATATTTTTCTTTTCACAAATAGAAAATATTAACAGAAAGATTTTAGATATTGAAAGAAGGTTAGACTGGGTAAATGAAATATTAGGAGATAGAATCTTAACAGAATTATTTTAGGAGAGGGTGTAGAAAGGAAAAGTCTAAAAATTAAATAATCTGGATATTTAATAAAATAATATTATGTAAATCTTTTAGAAGATTTAGTTGTTGTTATTTTAAAAATTAGTTAAAAGAGAATAAGAGATATAATCTTGGTGGGTTTAAATATTAAAAGAAATATATATTTAGAGAAAATCATTACTAGATATTTTAGATTTTAAAAAGATTTGGTNGTTGATAATATTTTTAAAAAGTAGAGAAGGTTTAGGTCATATATAGGGTATTTATATTTTATTTAGGATTGAAACTTATAAGATTTACAACCCAGTGAGAATATTAGAAAAGAGAACCCTAATACACTATTTCTTAGCAAAACGTTTGGGGAGAGACCAGTAAGTATACTGAAGGTTTAGGAAGCCTAATCGTGAAGAATTAAAAGCGTGAGCAAAGCTTCTGGAATCCAGGTAAGGGGAGGAACTGGTTATAATTTAACACATGGTTGATTTAGAGTTTTGATGAATACTTTTATGTTATGAGTAAATATTTTGTGATGTGGTATAATATTTATTCTATGCTTGTGAATCATTGTAAGGAGGTGACTAGAATTATCATGTGTGTTTGGGGTTGGGTGATGTTTTGATTACCGTTATTGTTGTTATTTCCATTCGTATATAAATATATATATATATATATATTGATGTAGTTTGTTGGTGTTGGGAGAGTCACTGGAACGAAAGTTTGGGTAGACGAAGAGTATTGTGGGTACGTGAATTTTTATATGCAGATAGAGTTTNCTTTGTAATTGATTTGGAACGTAGTAAATGGGGTAGGCCCTACAGTTAGGAAAATAAGGATTGGTAAATAGCATATGATGTATATTATATATTACAGAAGCAAATACCTATTCCAGTTCTTTTGTGGGTCTTTGTATATATTATATAATAATATCATTTTATATAAATAGTATACAATGGATATATGATTATATAGAAA
>NW_014543568.1:0-1377 GCF_000741045.1 Vigna radiata var. radiata | reverse complement strand
TATATATATATATATATATAACTTTTTATTTTTAAATTATTATGATAATTTTTGTATTAAATGTTTAACGCTGATTCAAAAATAACTATAAGGTTGTAATCTCTAAACAGTAAAATTGGTTAGGTGAGCAAGAATTGTTTTATCTAGATTTTATTTCATAAAAAATAAATATAAGTTTTATTTGCTCAAAAAATGAAATTTGTTCGATAACGAAGGAGATACTAATTTGTGCTATTTTTAAGAATTGAAATGTAATTATCTATTAGAGGATTAATTTATAAATAGTGTTGTTTGGAAGAACTGAAAAATTAAAAATAGATTAAGTAAATAGAAAATGTTATTTAAATAGATTAGTAGAAGGTTTAACGGAAGAATTTGGAGCTTGGAAGTGCTCTCATTTTGAATTTGACTTTATGTTGGTGCGATGTGATGTGATGAAAATAAACGATTGGAAAGAAGACACGTCATATTTGGCCAACATATAGAATGCGCATACAAAGACATCATTTTCTTTCTTGTCTCTTTTACTTTCCTTTTTTTAAAAGAAAAAAAAAAGAGTTATCTTTTCCCCTCGTTTGAAAGGATTTGCTTTTTTTTTTTTACAATTTTTTAGTATTTTTCTTTAATGGTTTTAGTTTTTTTAATATTTTTAAAATTATAATTTTGATAAAAAATTAATATAATAAATTTTATTTTTTAATTAATTAAATTATCAAAGATATCTTAAATGGACATGCTAGATTCATGAGTGGATTGATTTAAATAAAATAAATAAACATATATAATGCGACAATTAAAATGAAATTTTAAAAAAATCAAAATATTAAAAGAAAAATTGCAAATATAAAATAGAGGAAGCACAACTATAAGTGTGATACAATAAAGAATGATTGAAATAATAATTGAACTTCTTTCGTGATTTTTTTATTAGATGATTTTTTTTATTAGATGTTGGAAGTCTCGTCTTACAAACTCGTTTTGAAATTAAGTTAAGTATTTCTAACATTAAAATATATCGTGTTTGTTTTTTAATATTGTAATACAATTTAGACTGTTAAATTATGTGTTTAAGTAAAATCTCATTTTATGAGAGTCTTAATTTATATATCTTTTGACCAATTATCTGTACTGGAGTAAAAACAATAATGTAAATTTTAGACTGATTATTGATAAAAAAAATTAAGTACAAACAAAATTATGTGATATCTTATTAGTTCATATAATATAATATATATATATATATATATATATATATATATATATATATATATATATATATATCTATCGATCAAATATCAAATTATGATTAAGAAATAAGATTATTATTACGATGTTAATATCAGTATCAAGGTTTTTTTGTTTTACTTGAAGAAAAGT
>NW_014543567.1:0-1372 GCF_000741045.1 Vigna radiata var. radiata | reverse complement strand
ATCTAAAACCTAAACTACTTTAAAATAAAAGAAAAATAAAATAAAAAAAATCATAAAGTTTCTTCTACCAAAAGGTGCCATGTGTATCTACCAAATATAATAAAATGAGATTGCAAATGGCCTAAAAGGAAAACCCATTTAGCCGTGAGGGTAATTCTCCAAAGTGAATAAAATGAATTTGCTTGCAATGTGATCCACGCCTCCTTCTTGCAGCACAAAAACCGAGTGCGACTTTAATTAATCACCAAAATTCAATTCCCTTTGCCGTGAAAAAAAAATATAGCAAGTGTACCTTGCTGTTGGATATAGCATCAATGCTCAAGGAATAAGGCACCAGACCCCACAACCATTTAGGAAGTAAAGAAATCAAACTTCTTCTCGCATTCAATCACTTTTCATTGAAGAAAAAAAAAATCAAATGAGTCAGCACTCTTTTCCCAAGCCAAGAGAATAAATTTTCCAAANANCTGAATGTAGTCAGCTTGCTCTTCCCGAGACATCACATGTGCCTTTCTTCATTCTATAAACTAAAAACATCACTTCAATATCAAAATAATTTAGTGCAGCACATGTGCATTCTTCCCAATCTTCCAAGCCGTGTGTCACTATCCTAAAGCAAAGATGAATTTAAAAACTAAACCATTGCCCTCAGACCGTAACATCCCTCATTTTTCAAGCCAAAATAATTGCATCACTCTTCTAGAAGAAAACAAAGAAAAGGGTTGTGGCATTCATCTAATGCAACGCTTTCCAAGAAGAAAAGGTGAGCTCTTCATTCTGCATGAACCAAACCGTGAACATCATTTCTCCGAGTGCAGACCAAGAGCCACCTAATGTATCATCTCATGAAAGCTAAAGAAAGGGGTAGCACATCTCTTGCAGCGGATACTAAATGCTAACTCGAAAAGCAGTNGATTGTTCTTCATTTAATAAATANTAAAAGAAAATTGCTCCAGCAAAAATGAAAGAAACCATGACTTCATTTCCTTTCCCAGAGAGTGTCACCCAAAAAGACCAAAATCCACCAAGTGCTAATTGACGGCTCCCCTCCACCCTAGGACCGTGAGTGTCTTACAAAAATGGGTGGGGTCCACCAAAAATGAAACCCTAAGGACAAGTCATCTTTTTTTTCTATTGGGCTTTTGCCTATTCTACAAAATTAGCCCAATTATTACAAAATTTCATTAACAAAATCTAAATCACTAAGCTAAGCTAGATTAAATCTAATTTGCCTTGTGGAAATTCTTCAATTTGCTTGGTGCNCTTCCAAAAGTCCCAAAGTATAGTTCCAAAATTGCCCTGAAAATAGAAACAGGAATAATTAAGCTCAAATAATTCAAATTAATTAAAATATGAATTATTGGTCTAATTA
>NW_014543566.1:3097-5233 GCF_000741045.1 Vigna radiata var. radiata | reverse complement strand
GATTGGGGGTAAAGGGATTTGGGGGCTCCATTCTATCTTCGCCTGCTGCGCGAGATTGGGAGAGAGGTTTCACTCTTTGGAGGCGCGGTGGCTATGGTTTGATTTTGGTTTTTCTGTGCAGGTCTGGTTTTGATGCAGGTTTGGAAGGAGATCGAATCACGCTTGGTGACAGAGGACGAAGGAATCGCGATTCTGGGGCTGATGGGATTCGCATTTTGCGATTACTGTTGAGAACTCGCTTCTAGGTTTTGCAATTGGTGGCATCGCGAAGAAGATGAAGGTGGTTGCTGTTCAATGGCGTTGGGCGACTGACTCGCGATGAAGTCTGACGCGATTTCGTGGTGGGGATGGTTGCTTGCTGTTTGGTCGCGGAAGAAGGGGGCGCGATTTCGAGAATGGCTGACGGCGCAGTGAAGATGCGAGAACGATGGAAGTGTATGTTTGATGCGATTTCTGGATCTGGGTTTCTGCGTGTGTGCACGAGGAGGACGAAGGTGGGTGGTGGCCGTTGTGTTGCGCGAAAAACGTGGTAGTCGACGATGGAACGCGATGGTGGAGAAGTGATGCCTCTCGCAGATGATGGAGGTACTGTCGTGGTTGCACGAAGGCGGTGATGCTCGAGGATGGAGGAGAAATCGCGATTCTGAGTTTGTTGCAGGAGGTGGCCGTCGTGGTTGCGGAAAGAATGGTGCATGGTGACGGCGAGAAGTGTGGCTGCCATGGAGGAGGCAAGGTGCGAAGATGAAGATGGTGTTGTGCGTCGGCGGCTTTGGGATTCAGTGGCCACCGGCGTTGATGCGAAACCGTGGTGTCTTCTGGCGACGATGCGGCCTTGCGGCGGCCATGGGTGTTGATCGACGGCATGGTGACGGCGCCCTAGGATACCTGACGGCGACTAGGGTTTCTGGTTAGGAATTAGGGTTTCAGTGAGAGGAAGATGATGATGTGGCATGGGGCTGATGTGGCAGCTTGCGGTTGGACAGATCTGTGTGTGGAGGATTTGGACACGTGGCATAATCTGGTGAAGTCTGACTTAGTTAGTGATAGGAGGTGTGTGGATAGGAAAATTTAGGAGGTGTAGGAGAAAATGTTTAGTGTTTGGGCTTGGTTGTTGGCCTGGTTTAACACTGGGGGTGCATGTAGGGAAATCTGGGGGTGCAAGGGTAAAAACTGTCTGTTTGGCCCATCTGTATATTATTTATCAAATAAAATCTGATTTTGGGCTTTAAATTACAATTTGGACCAATAAATCTCTAACCTCAGCTGCGCAAATAAATATTAGACCATCCAAGAATAATTTATGCAATTAAAATCACTTTTTAAGTCCTTTTTATTTCCAAACACGCTAAATCTAATAATCACAAATCCTCTAAAAATCAATCGTTTAAGCACAAATATTCTATAAAAAATTTTAATTTTAAAGCATAAATGTGGACATAAATATGCACTCATAAATTAAAACAAATTAAAAACAACTCAACCTACAATTCAAACTAATTTAAAATAAAAGAAAATAAAAAAAACATAAAGTTTATCTAAAACCTAAACTAATTTAAAATAAAAGAAAATAAAAAAAAAAACATAAAGTTTATCTAAAACCTAAACTAATTTAAAATAAAAGAAAATAAAAAGACAAAGTTTATCTAAAACCTAAACTAATATATTAAAAGAGAATTGAAATTACAAATATATATATATATATATATATATATATATATATATATATGACATATAATATGAAAATGATTTTTTTCATGCGTGAAGAAGGAAAATAAACTCCATAAAAAAGGAATGCACCGTACAACTTTGAATTGGAAATGAATCCCCTTCGCTGGATGTAACTTGGCTTCAAAATGAAAATATCAATCTCCTCNTGGACGTGACCTTTGGACGCAATGTGCACCACCAAAATAAATCAATGCCTTTCTAGAATAAAAGTGAATCACACTTATGCCTACTTCAACCGAAATGCATTAGATGGCATCCATTGCAGCGTCTTCTGCCGAAGAAAGTAAAATGAAAAATTCGTTCCAGCTCAAAGTAAATGCACAGTTGCTTGAAGAAAACTAAATGGTGAACTAGTAAAAATAAAAATAACAATCAATGCTTCCAAAGAAAAGAAAGAGTCATGTGCTA
>NW_014543566.1:0-1162 GCF_000741045.1 Vigna radiata var. radiata | reverse complement strand
CACACACATACAAACTTATACCCCCACACATACCACCAACATAAACACATAAACACACACACACACACGCACACACATGACACACGCACACACATGACACACACAATCACATAAACACACACACACAGACACTCATACATACACAAACATGCACACACACAGACTCTCACACACACACACACAAAAAAACACATACACAAACACACGTAATTGTATAAACCCAAACACAGACACACCTACACACACATATTACCCACACAAACACACACAGAGACATAAACACAAGAACACATACACGCATGCATCCACACACACTCACAGACAAACACATACACACACCTCCACAAACACAAACACACACACATATTCGCCCATACACACTTTTAAGGGGTTTATAGGTGTTTAGAGGGGGTTTATAGTGGTTTTTAAGGGATTTATAAGTGTTTTGAGAGGTTTTGTAGTGGTTTTGAAAGGTTTATAGTCGTTTTTAAAGGGTTTATAGTGGGTTTTTAGGGGTTTATAAGTGTCTTGACGGGTTTTTAGTGGTTGTTAGGGGTTTATAATGATTTTTAAGGGGTCTATAAGTATTTTGAGGGGGTTTTAGTGATTTTTAGGGGTTTATATTGGTTTTTAGGGTTTTTAAGGGGTATTTTCAGATTTTCGAGGTTTTTAAGGGATATTTTTTTGTTAAAAAAACCAAAAATACCCAAAAATATCCCTTAAAACCCTAAAAACAGAAAAATATCCTTTAAAAACCCAAAAATCCCCTAGAAATCCAAAAATGCCCTTAACAAACCCTAAAAACCCAAATTTAAAAAAACACCCTAAAACTCAAAAAGTTCACCTTAAAATCCTAAAACCCCAAAAAATAACCCTTAAAAATCATTAAAACCCAAAAATACCCCTTAAAAATCATAAAAACCCGAAAATACCCCTTAAATACTCTAAAAACTCAAAAAAACCACCTAAAAACCCTAAAAACCCAAAAATACCACTAAGAAACCATAAAAACCTAAAAATGTCCCTTAAAAAACCCAAAAACAGAAAAATATCCCTTAGAAACCCTTAAACCCCAAAACTACCCCTAAAGAACCCTAAAAACCCAAATATACCTCTTAAAAACCCTAAAAACCCAAAAATACCCCTTAAAAACCATAAAAAC
>NW_014543565.1:0-5138 GCF_000741045.1 Vigna radiata var. radiata | reverse complement strand
GATGAAAGTCTCAGCCAAACCATGCAGAATTAAGCAAACAGGTGCAGTTTTGGTATTGCTGACAAAAAATGCAATGTGCAGCAACTAGTCTCGGCCAAGCATGTATTTGTGGGAATATGTGTGTTTGACAAAGCTGTAATTTGATTTTACTAATACCTCTACTGGTGCAAAACATACAAGCAAAGCATACACATTTAAATCCGAAGTTTATCCAACTCAATTAAGCATACAAGAACCAAGATGCAAAAGGACTCTTAGCAAGTATAATTTCAAGAATTATTTCCTAGAAAACTCCTAAGGAGAAAACACATATGACTCAATACAAAGCTAAACAAACAAGAAAAGACTCATACAATCCAGCCGAGACAATGAATAGTAGGTGAAAAACAAAAACAAAAGGAAATGGAAGCCTACTTGTTGAAGACATCCAAAGATTATGCTAGTTGCTTAGGTTAGAAGTTGCTTGTTTATGGCTCTGAACAGCAGCTACTGGACCACCTTATGCACTTGATTTGATGCTTGTGATCATCCTTAAGAGTTGCTTGAAGGTGTAGGACGTCCAAAAGATCAAATACAGCCACAAAAAATAGAAGGCAAGAATATAAGAAGAGAAAGAAAATCCTAATATGAATTCTACTTACAGAAACTATAAGAAAAAATAAAGTCTAATCCTACAACCTAAAACAAATTCTAAAAGCATATTTACAGACCAGAATTAAGAATTTTACAAACTAAAATTAAGTATTTACAGACTAAAATTAAGAATTTCTATCCTCAGAATCTGTCTGACCAACCCTCATAGATGAATCTTCAACATCTGATACTACTTGACATAGGGAATTTGTTAAAACATCCTCCGACATTTTACTATTTCTCATTGTGAAGAAGGCTGACAGCTTTGATTGTTTTTTAGCTAGTTGGTCCAGCTGGTAAGGTACCCCTATCAAAGAAAAATTTAAATCACATGACATACAACGGTTTGGAAAACCGGATATAATATTATCATGTATTGGTATAGCCAGGAGGAAAAAAAATTAAATAATGATTAAATAAAAGGCAGGATCAGATATTAAAACATGTAGGAGTTATTGCTCCCATGGTCCTTCTCTTCCTCTCATAATACAAAGAATGAAATGTGATGCAAGGAAAAAGAAACTAATACAACTGGAAAGAAATGAAAAACTTACAGCTCAGAAGTCTATTAGCAGCAACAGAATCTAAAATCCAAGTGGGTTTTACTACTGGCAACCCTGCACTGAAGGCTCTGTATTGAAGTATCCAATGATTAAATTAAATTAATTCAAAAGAGAAGGACTCAAAACCTAAAATTTAAAGAATGGCATGAAATCATACATGAGGTTCTTAACTAATTGTCTAGAGAAATAATTNCTGAAACACGATTTGTAACTTAAGTAGTCCCTTTGGATTTTTACAATTAAATCTAACTGAAAATTACAATTTCTTGACACAACTGATCCTTCGGCCAAGAAATGGTAACTTCATACAATTATGATATTTTCCGGCCATTCAAACATTCAAGAATCATAAAGAGATACAGAGAATGCACAAAATGATAAATGAAAAACAAAATAACCTGGTTGGAAGGAACTGTGAAACCATCAACAAAAATTGAAACTCCATTGAAAATAGGCTTCGCTGCAGTAGAGCCACTTAAAGACGAAGCGGAAGCCTGGGCGTCAAATTGGTTGTGTAGTTTCCTATTCTTCCCTGTCATGTCATATAACTGCATTTACTCCAGAGTTAATTAACAAATTGAGGTTAAAGACCAAATACGAAATTGAAATCCTCTATGATTGTTAAAATTAGAAAATGAAAACACGAGAAACCCAGATGAAAATATCCTAAACCTAAACTACGTGCTATCGTATATCAAGAAATAAAAAGAAAAATTGGGAAAACAAGAAACAATCAAAGAACTAGTAAACTAAATTGCATGAATATCGGCAAGAATCGAAATTAAAAGAGCAAGAAGATAAAAGAAATGAACATTGAATTTGAATTTGATCGAAGCAAGGGTGAGGAAGGGAAAAAAAGAATATTTTATAAACTGACCGATAAATCGGTAAGAAACGGAGTTTCGGTGAAAATGTAAATCAATCGATGGAAAGGGTTTTTAATCGGTTGAGATCGGAGAAAATGGTGAGAAGAGGTAGGAACCCTAACATGAGAAACGCAAGATCGAAGAGAAAAATTATGTTTAATAGCTATAAACAAAAGAAAATGGAGAGAAATAAGGAACCAATCGGTGAATATGGTGTAAATATGTGAAGAGATAATGCTTACCATGGAGAGAAGTGGTGGTTCTGTGAGGTGTAAAGACTGAAAGTGCTTTGGTGAGGTAAGAGAGAATCTGATGGGATATGAAAGATAGATATGAAAGTGTAAATGAAAAGCGACTAACTTTATTCCGTGCCAGTTCTGAAATAAATTTTAACGGTCGATTTTTCGCTTACTCCTCATCAACTCACTCACTGTTGATAGTTATAAAATTAGTTGTAATTAATTTTATGATTAATGGAACGTTTTGAGTTAATAATGTTCTAATAATAATAATATTAAAGATATATGGTATTTAGATACTATCAAGAAATAATATAAAAACTTTTAAAATTTGCCTCGAAGTTACGTTGACCAATACTTCTCCATACTCGTTGACTTTTCATCTTACTTTAATTAACTAAAGTCAAATTAGTTAAGATAAACCTTTACTAACACGCAAGAAATGAAAAATATAAAATATAATAAAAAAAATCATTTAATTAAAATTAATTTTAAAAGATTATTTTATGTGTTATTAATAATTTTATTAATTATCATTTCTTAATATTTATCGAATTAAAACTTCCCCTACCTATCATTTAGAAGTTGATGAGTTGTTAAGGTGGTTACTATTTTGATTGGGGTTGTTTAATTTAGTTTGAATATATATTTTTTATAAATTAATTTTAATTTTTGTTAATTTATTTAATTTAGTTTTTTATTCATGTTATTTAAATAATTAATTAACAATAAATTGTGTATTTCATGTGTGTCAAGTGGTTTCTTTTAATTATTTTTAATATTTTAATTTAAAAAATGTTTATATGTTGATCTAATTTCGTGTCACATGAGAACACGTGTGTTATGTGTCTTATTTTATATTTATTTTGATTTTTATATTCGTTAATTTTATTTAATTGAAATTCAGTTTTTTTTTAAATGAACTAATTTTGTATCTTTTTAAATTGAATTCAAGTTTATTTTCTATATAAATGTTACGATGATATATTATTAAAATTCAAATTTTTATTATATATTTTAAGATTAGAGTTTATTTAAAATTACAATGAAATTTTTTAAGATGGAAACTAACATTGGTTTAAAGTTTCTAGAGATTAAAAATCCTATAAAGTATTAAAAATTATATCAACTATTAAATAAAAATAATGTCATACAATATTATATTAATCAACTATAAAACAATATTATCAATTTTTTTTATAAAGATAATTATTTTAGAATTTTTTTTTCTTTGTTTTGTTATCACAATTATAATTACAATAATTTCTTTTAATACTGTACAATGTGTTAGTTTTAATTTTGATTTAATATTTTATGAAATTTTTAACCTCTTGAAATTTTAAATTAATGGTTCTTCACTCTTAACATTTTCATTCTAATTTTTAATCGATGCCCTAAACTAAAATATTTAATAGAAAATTAAATTTTAATAAATATAATATTTATATAAAAGACTGAATTGAAAAAATAACAAACATAAAGAGTAAATTTAATATAAGACATGTGGTATTATATTGACACCTAATATTCTTACTACGATGGATTAAAAAAATTAAAAATAATAAAAATAAAAACTTCAAAACCATGAGCTGACATATATTATTTATTGTCTATTAATTATTTAAATGACATTAGTATAATGGACTAAATTGAACAAAATTGATAAAAGTTTAAAATAAAATTAAATAAAAAAATATATTAGAACTGAATTAAATAAATTCAATCAAAATATAAGTCAAATTAATATTTAAGTTTAAAAAGAACTATCCAATTCTTGTCAGACTAGTCTACAAATTATTTGTTGGATTATATGGGAAACTCAGATAAAGTGAGACCTTAATAAAATTATATGTAACAATACTTGATAAGATAATTGTACTCTATGGATAGATCGGTTTATGCTCACTGGTTGGTCAAACCACAGAAAATCAACTTCAAAGACACAGTGCAATTAGGTCAACCGAACAGTCGAATGAAATGACTATGATCATTCGGTTCGATGAACTAAAAGTTTGATTAACAAGGTAAAAGCGAACTTAGGGAGTATTGGGTCATAATTGGGCCAACCCTAATTAAAAGCTTACTTAGAAACTTATAAATACATTGGTAAGGTGAAAAGATAGGTGATGATATTTATTGGATATTTAAATGACAATAAGTGTCATATATTTGTCTTTGATATGGTCATTAAATGTAATAATTAGTCATTAATGATTACTTGATTACTCATAATTGTCGGTCGGTATGGTAGGTCATGTAAGACCCATATAAAAAACACAAGGTTTAATCCCTCCTTGGTCCTCATATTTGTGTGTAAATCTCAGTTTGGTCCTATAACTGTCTCAATTGGGTCATAATTTTTTTAAAAAAAAATACACACATTTTACTATAACTGTTTAAGTTGTCTCAAACGACATAAAGTTGAATTGACGTGTATTTTTTTATTTTATGGCATGACATTGTTCATTAAATTAAACAGGTGTGACATGTTTTAGTATCATCCAAATCTACGTGACTGCTATGCCCTTTCCACTCTCACCCTTAAACCCTCGTTTCCCAAACACACACCCTTTCTCCCTCTCAAACTAAAAAATGCAACCGTCGTTTCCCAAACATCGACTATAAAACATATATTATTATTTTTCTTATTATCATTATTCTTATTATTATTATTATTATCATTCTTATTCTAATTATTAATATTATTTTTCTTATTATTATTATTATTATTATTCTTATTCTTATTATTATTATTATTATTAATATTATTATTCTTATTATTATTATTATCATTCTAATTATTATTATTATTATTCTTATTATTATTATTATTATTA
>NW_014543564.1:4762-6838 GCF_000741045.1 Vigna radiata var. radiata | reverse complement strand
CACTTAGTGTCACTTCATTTAACAAATACTGTGACCCAGTGAGTGAAGTATATGATACAAAAAACATTCAATTACAAAACCAACAAACATGTGAACTTTGGCACGTTAAGTGCCTTTTATTACATAAACTTTATTCCTTAAGCTCAAACCTGAACCTACTCAATGCCTAATTTCTTTCTCCTATCCACAACGAACTCATTAACCGTATGCTGATCAGGAAGAGACTTGGAAACACTCTCTTTCTGGAGGCACCTCTTGGCCCAAGCAATAAGCTTGGGGCACTCACTCTCAATGCTAAAGTTGCCAAAAGTTTCATAGGATTTGAACCAAGTGTAGAATGGTACAACTGCTATATCCACAAAACCAAGATCGTCCCCTCCATAATAACTCTTTTCTCCCAGCTGTTCCTCCAACACTTTAAGAGCTTCTATCAACTCCTTCTTGCCAACTTCTCTTTCTTCTGCTTTTGATGACGAAAGAATCTTCCTTCCAGCATCATATATCTATTTGACATTTAACACTCATGAGAAAAGGGTCACTAGTAAAAAATACACTAACGCTTACCATAATCATAACAAAAGTTCCATGGTTGCAACTTGCAAGTAACAATAAAACACTGAAGCACAAAGGTTACCTTCTTGTCAACATAGTCAGCCCAGAATCTACCCTCTGCTCTCTGGTAAGGGTCGGAAGGTAACAAGGGATTTGTGTTAAACCAGACCTCATCAATGTACTGAACAACAATGAGAGATTCGCAAATGGGCTTTCCCTTGTGAATGAGAACCGGAACTTTCTTGTGAACCGGGTTCATTTGAAGGAAGAGAGGGCTCTTGTTCCAAAAGTCCTCTTCTTTGTACTCATAATTTATACCCTTTTCAGCAAGTGCAATCCTCACCCTCATCCCAAATGGACTTGCCCACGAATCTAGCAGAACCACCTCCTCTGCCATAGTCATTCAAGTTCAAGAACAGATATAATGTTAAAGAAGATTCAAAAGGGAAAGGGATTTGCATTGCAAAGAAGACTCGTGCCTTCATATTTATAGCTAGCTTTGAACTTTGAATTATTCAAATATAATGAAAGATTCTGTTTCTTCTAGTATTTATTTGAGTCTTATTTTTGCTATTATCAAGATGTGCATTTTTTAATGTTGTCTTGTTTTTGTCTTATTTTTTCACTTTTATTATTTTTAGAATAAGTTTTAAGTTCTAGTTACTTGTGAGATTCTTGATGTTTTTTAATATTATTTTAATTCTTTGCAGTGAATTATAGTTAGTTTAGTATCTAAAGTAAAAAAATACTAAGTAGAACATATATATTTGTCTTTTATTTAAATAAATAATAATTGTAATATTTCTTTCTTATTTCATACACGAAAAACACAAACTCATCATGGAGTCAGATACTAGCTAATGGATTAACTAGTCAAACATATATACGAATAATTTAAACAGAAAAAGAAAGAAAATCTTAACATAATTTTCAATTTGTAACGGAAAGTAAATTGAGGTTGACCCGATTATGTAATTGCTTAGATCGTAATCTTTTGAATACTTTAAATAGAAATAGAAAGAAAAACCAAACAGTAATTTTCAAATTGTAACCGAAAGTAAATTGAGGTTGACCTGATTATGTAATGGCTTATATCATAATCTTTTGAATACTTTAAATTGAAATAGAAAGAAAAGCCAAACACATATACGAATAATTTAAACAGAGAAAGAAAGATTATCTTAAGATAATTTTCAATTTGTAACTGAAAGTAATTTGAGGTTGACCCGATTATGTAATGGCTTAGATCGTCTTTTGAATACTTTAAATAGAAATAGAAAGAAAAGCCAAACTGTAATTTTCAAATTGTAACAAAAGTAACACAAGATGTTGTAATTGCTTAGATCATATTTTAGAAGTTGAGTTGAAGAGGTCTACAAAAGTTAGATAAATATGTTATTTTTAAACGTAAAATTGAAAATGCTTGATGTCAAAATTTTGATATCGCCTCTATATATTTTAAAAAGTATTGATTTGTTCTCTGTTTTTCAACGGTCTTAAAATTCATCTTACATAGCAAATGAT
>NW_014543564.1:0-1652 GCF_000741045.1 Vigna radiata var. radiata | reverse complement strand
ATGCAAGTCTAATTATAAATATGAATATGATAAAAAAAAATTGGATTATCAATATATCATTAAACTCTTTAAAGTTTCTATTTAATTTTGTGAACCTGTTAAAGTTATCTAATTTATAAGATATTGACAGTTTTATCACATGCCAAAAAAAGTTTGATCTGCGGGATAGTCCGATTTACATTTTAACACTCAAAATTCTTTTACCCTAATATGACATTATAATTTATTATTGTTTTTTTTCTTTACAAATACAAAAATTTATTTTTATATGATCATTTTATTTCTATAAGTGTCAATCATTTACACAATTTTTTTGAAATTATTTACAAATTTAAAACTGAAGGAATATTAAGAAAAAGATACTGTAATTTTAATAATGTATAAAAAATGAAGATATAAAAGAAAAGGTAGAACCATCCTCTCAACCTAACAATTAAACTAACCTGACCACAAAGACAGTATAGTTAACTACTATAATATAGTACAATTAACTGTAATACAATACAATTCAGAATTTTTTGCCCAGTCGTAATCTCTTTGCAGTTTTCAGCGGTCTGTAGTTGTGTACAACTTTGTTCTATCAGTATATATTTGTCTCCCATTCTTTGTGTTATTACTTTGTTTGATTTGTAAAGTGAGTTTATAAGCATTTACCTTAAGAAGCATTTATATGATCTTCCAATGGTTTTTAGGTTTAAAATTAATCGAATTTGATCAAATTCTAAATCAATTCCATGCGAAACTAATTTTGCACAAAATACTTTAGTAAATAAGGTGGCATTTTGATGGGGAAGTGCATGCCTAGAATTAATAGACTAAATGACATTTAAGAAATGGAGAGAAATTAAAAATGGAAAAGATTAGAGAAAAGGAAAGCGCCACTTGAAGGAAGCTCCAAGATAAGCATCAAAGGAGGACCACCACTTGCTTGAGCAAGATAAGGTTTGCACAAAATAGGGACTTCGGAGACAAAATACTATCTCAAAAGAAGATTGCAAAAGTGCAAATCAATTCAAATTTCAATTGATTCAAAGTGTGTGTACAAAGGAGACCCCCTAGGCTTCTTATATAGCTTTTGGAGTGAGTTTGGTGAAGAGTTTCAAGAGATTTGGGACTTGAATGCCTAAGGTCTGACCAGCAACGTCCCTAGGTGTTTCTTAGTCCCACATTACTTAATTCTCTCATTCCAAAAGGGTTTATAAGTTTCCTAGCACTCGTAGAGTTCAACAAATGAAAACTAGCTATGCTTCCTTGCGCTACAAGCTAAGACACATTTCTTCCTCTTCTTTTCTTTTAAGACCAAACCATGGAAAGTCTCACATTGCTTGTGCTTAAAGGAAAAGAAGGGTTTATAAGCTTTTATTCAACTAGAACTAACAAAAATAAACAAAGAGACAAATACAAGCCCATGAAATCTATTCTACACTTTTTTATTCTTTTTGTCATTCTAAAACCTCTTCATTATTGCATGTCGCCTTTATACCAATTTAAAAAATTATTACTTCCTCTACCTTTATAATCTAAATTATTTGTATTGTATCAGCAAGTTTCACATCCCTGATACACAATTCTTTCTGACACCTCCTTTACATATTAAAAGTCATATGATCCTGGTGTGCTTGTGGTGTTGGAAAGCATCTTTAGCTTTAATC
>NW_014543563.1:0-3631 GCF_000741045.1 Vigna radiata var. radiata | reverse complement strand
CGTATAACATCACGCATTATACGATCATCGCATTCACATGCACACACAAGCAAGGGTGAGCCAACAATCATTACGATAAACATACACCAATATGTATCAAACACCAATTCAGAATGCATACACCAATATGCATCAAACAACATATCAAAATGCATACACCAATATGCATCAAACACCAAATTAGAATGCATACACCAATATGCATAGCGTGAACTCCCATCACTCTTATTAGAGCTTCCCCGGGCAGTTATTAATTTATACGAGATTCACCGGACTAGTATCCCACGTCACCCCCATCACTCTTGCATCAATGCAAGAGATTCCCCGGGCGGTTACACACATCACCCGTGTGTAGGGTTGCTTACCATCACTCTTCCAGAGCTTCTCCGGCCCAACAACCGCAACGCTTACTATCCACCACTCATATAACAAGACCAATCCAATCAAAATTACACATATTCACCAATAATTTATCACATAATAATAACCTTTCAACCGAGATTTTTAAACATTCAAACAACCCCAAATTATGTTACATCAAATCCCAAAATAACTCACACACACCATCCATTTATCAAAATATAAGATATATTTAAATTAACATATTTTAAAACCAAACAGCAAGCAATTTAAATACTGTAACAGCACCCAAACAGCACCAAACAGCAAGCAATTTAAATACAGTAACAGCAACAAATTTCAATACAGTAACAGTATTTTTACAGCACAAACAGCAAACAATTTAAATACAGTAACAGCAAGAAATTTNTTTTTACAGCACAAACAGCAAACAATTTAAATACAGTAACAGCAAGAAATTTTTAATACAGTAACAGTATTTTTACAGCACTAAACAACAAGATTTATTTATGTGTAACAAATCTGAAAACTTCATGGATTGTCATAAAAATAATCTTTCTAACAACAACAAAAATATTATATATAATCATATTCCATTTTCACCAATTCAACCCATATTTCAAGAGAATTTCTACTATTAATTTCATCTAAAATATAGAGAACACATCTAACCCCTCATACATATCATGAATCTTAGCTCATTACCCTTCAACATATGAAATTTTCGTACACCAAAAATATCTAAGAGAAAACCCCTATGTTTTCCATGATTTTCAAGGTTTTAGACAATTTAAAATCTCCTAACAACTTATACCATAACATCCATATGAAAATTCAATGTTCAATCCAAATTATAATACATCTCCTTTCCATTAACACATGCTCAAAATTTTCATCCTAGTGAAGATTATTCTTAGCCCAAAGATCTCACTACAACATTCATATTCATTCATCCATAATCAAAAATAGATTTGAAATTTTTCAATATTTAAGTAAATTTCTCAAAGTTCATCATCAATTTTTACTCAACAAGACACTCCTTTAGATCTACCATTTTCCATCTCATAAACTTTGAAATATCAAAATTTTGATGATTTACTCATCATACTTTCATCTTGCTAAATATCTCCATACAACAAATCAACCCATCCATCCAAAATTTATCAACCATTCAAATTTGACCATTTTCGTATTTGATAAAAAGTGAGGCATAAGTCTCATGTTTCTCATCCCAATTCACCACTTAATACATTAAAAACTTCATATACTTGTATATCAACATGTTAGAAAGAAAATCCACCTTCAATCCAACATATATCCATCAATTTTTCATCATAAAGTTCATACAAAATCCATAGACCAAAGATATGGTAAAAAAATTCCATTTGTATCATCTCCTTTAAATCATACCAAACATTTAACCAAATAAATCTCCATTCAGCCCATCATATCCAAGATTCAAGCAACTGAAATCATACCCACATCCATGAAATTCTAAAACCAAAGTTTGAGTTAGCTCCCCTTACCTCTTGAAGACTTGTACACCTTAAATTCTTCTTCAAAGAGAGTAACTCCTCCCTCCCTTGCTAAACCAAGTCAGCCTCAACACTTAGCACACTTAGAATTTTCGTTCACCACTCACCAAGGACCTCTCTACTCTGCCCCAAAATTCTAGATCTGATTTGGAATTAAAAGAAGATGCCCTTAGACAACTAAGGACCCATGCACATGACACTTAGTCATAATACACTAGAAATGGACCATCCTAATCTCTTTTCCAACCCCAAAATCTGGAAAGAATGTCTCCAAAGGGTCCCAAAATATTCTCCATGTGCAGAAAGCATCCTACCTACTCCATAAGTTGTAACTTGTGAAATTTCACTTACCATTCACGTTGCACTCTAGTTCCTGGACAGTAAAACTGTCACATTTTGCCCAGTTCGGTTAAATTCCTTCCCGAAGTCAAAAATATGTGTATGAGTAGTCAAATCAAAGCTCTTTGAGTCTAGTTTTCAATAAAAAAAGAATCAACTCATTTGGAGTTCTATAGAAATAGTAATAAGAAAAATAGTCAGCAAAGGTCAAAGCTGAAAAACACCAGAACGTGATCACAATTACGATTTTACAATTTTTACTGCAGCTATTCCCGTTGTCCAAAAATTGCGAGTTTGGTGTCCAAAGAAAGATATTTGAGTCTATTTTCCAATGCAACAAGAATCAACTCAATATCACAATTGTATAAAAAGTTATAATTAAAATCCTAAACCATGTCAAACCTGACAGCATTCTATTTTACAATATAACTTGGATTTTGACACTACTTGGTAAATCTTGAATTTACTTGGGTCTTACACAAAGGCTGCACAGTGGGTGTAGAAAGTGTGTATAAAGGTGAATAAAGGGTGTACAAAGCATGGACAAAGGGTGCACAAAGGGTGTACATAAGGTGTTCCGAAATTTAGATATATATAAAAAACGTGTACAATGGGTGTATAAATGGTGTAGAAATGATGTAGAAAGGGTGTATAAAGGGTGTATAAAAGGTGTATAGTGGGTGTACAAACGGTGTACATAAGGTGTACCAAAACGTACATAGATATAGAAAGGGTCTACAATGGATGTACAAAGGGTGTAGAAATGATGTATAAAGGGTGTATAAATAGTATAGAAAGCGTGTCGAAATGGTGTACGAACGGTGTAAAAATATATAGAAATATTTAGAAAGGGTCTACCAATGGTTTACAAAGGGTGTACAATAGGTGTATTATAGGTGTACAAAATTAGTACAAAGGGTATACAAAGGGTGTACAAAGATTGTATAAGGGGTGTTGAAAGTGTGTACAGAGGGTTTAAAAATGATGTAGAATGGGTTTACAAAGGGTTTATAAAAGGTGTACAAATGGAGTAGAAAAGTGTTACAAAGGTAGTACCGAGGGTGTACAACAGGTATATAAAAGGTATAGAAAGGGTGGACGAAGGGTGTACAAAGTGAATACAAAGGGTACATAAAATATGGACAAACGGTGTACAAAAGGTTTACTAGGGGTGTACAAAGGGTATCTAAATGGTTATAAAAGGTTTACACAACATGTACAAAGAGAGTACAATGATGTAAATAGATATAGAAAAGGTGTACAAAGGGTTTACACAAAGAGTGTAGAAATGATGTACAAACTTTGTACCAATGATGTACAAAGGGTGTGTAAAAGGTGTACAAATGATGTACGAAGGTTATACAAAGGCTGCACAATAGGTGTAGAAAGGGTGTACA
>NW_014543562.1:3996-5449 GCF_000741045.1 Vigna radiata var. radiata | reverse complement strand
TTGCCTCGCAGAGGGCCAAACTCACAGAACAAAAATTTAAATCCGACCATTGCCACGCAGAGGGCCGATAACAGAAAACTAAAACCTGGATTTGATCATTGCCTCGTAGAGGGCCAAACTCACAGAACAGAAATTTAAATCCGACCATTGCCACGCAGAGGGCTGATAACAGAAAACTAAAACCTGGATTTGACCATTGCCTCGCAGAAGGCCAAACTCACAGAACAAAAATTTAAATCCGACCATTGCCACGCTGATGAGTCAATATTTTCTCGACTTTACTTAGTTTATTGTGCTAGAATTAATCAGGGAATTGTCCTTAAATGTCCGGTATTTTCCCGTTTCTGCTAATTGTGCTTAATTTGACCGGAAATTCTAATTTTAATTAATTTGAATTTTCTGAGCTAATTATTTGCATTATTATTTTCAGGGAAAATTTTGGAAACACAATTTGGAGGAGACAAAATAATTAGATAAGGTTTAGAATATTTTGTTTTTATTTTGTTAAAAAAAAGAAAGAAGAAGAAAAAAAGAAAAAAAAAAGAAAAAAAAGAAGAAAAGAAAAAAAAAGAAAAAAAAAGAAAAGAAAAGAAAAAAAAAAGAAACTTATTTGAAGGCTGGAATATGCCACGGCCCAGGTTCTCTTTTGGAGAAGCAAAAGGTTAATTAAAAATGGATGTGCGCACAGTAGCTTGGAGGTGTAGATGGAAATTTCAATTGGAAAAAAAAAAAAAGATTGCAGCACGTGGACAGAGTAGGGCACACGTTTGGGGATTGATTTTAATTTTGAGCAGCCGCCNCTCTTTTTTTTGGGTTGGAACGTTTCTTTTCCTAAGGGAGCCTTTCCTTTGAAACATGTTGCACTTTGATTTTGGTTGAATAGAAATTGGAGCTACAACTGTCATTCTCGGATTCATCTTTCTTTTAGAGCTTTGAGCAATTTGTTTTATTTTTATAGCTTTTGAAAAGAGAACCTCACGGCCTTGGAGAAAGCTCCCAACCGTCACACATTTTTGGAAAAAGCTTGAAAACGTTTCTTGGAGGATGAATGTTAATCACNTTGGTTTTCCATGGGTTGAATGAAAAGAGGTTTTCCATTTTATTTTTTTTTCAAAGGCTGGAAGGTGTGGAGAGGGGGCTGGAACGTCCAAGTCACTTCACTTTCTTTTAGCATTTTTTTTTATTTTATTTGCAACCAATGTTGATTGATGGGAAACATTTTACTCTAATGGTGCTCACGGTGACAGCTTGCTGGAAGTAGGTTTCTCTCCACTTTAACATTTAAGAGATGGTTTGGATGTATTGTCCCATCATGGTAGGTAGATTAGAAGTAAATAGATGAATGGTCTTGGGGAAAAAAGAAATTAGAATGAAGAACACGTTTGCTGGAAGAGGGAAACAATTCCATTATTATTTCTCTTTAAATGAAAGTCATGGAATCTTAAAATGTCAC
>NW_014543562.1:0-1191 GCF_000741045.1 Vigna radiata var. radiata | reverse complement strand
GTTGATTGATTGTGACAGAAATACCCTGTGTGAGATTTGAGCCACTTGATATTCTTTCTTGTGTGTGATATGTCTCTTGATTGCTTGCACATATGCCTTGNCTTNNCTCTTGTTGATGATTCTTGATTGATATGCATGTTTGGAAGTGATAAAGGCAATTTTATTGTTGAGCCTCTCTAGCCAAATGAGCCTACCTTGTTTTGATCCATTGGTAACCCTTTTTGAGCCTATATCTTTCCCCATTTCTTTGTTTTGAAGCTCATACACTAGCCCTAACTGAAAAACCATGATTACCTGAACCTTAGGCAATTTTGGAGCTTTGGAATCGTTTTGGGAATAAGTGTGGTCTCCTGGGGATTCTGATGAATTAGTTAGTTGGCTCCTCTTCTTGTTTTGTTTTGTAAATATGTTGTGTATCTTGTCTCTTAGAGTTGTGTTCTGAAAGGAGAGAAAAAGAAAAGAGACAAGATGAAAAAAAAAAGAAGAAAAAAAAAAAGAAAAAAAATGAAAAAAAAATTGTGAATAATGGAGTCAAGAAGATGATTGAATTAGAGGGTTTTGGATGTGATTGTGTTTTCACTTGTTCCCCTTTGCTCCTCTATTTCCTTTGGTTTGTAGCTTCTCATCCATATTTATCCTTTATCCTCCCTTGTCCTTGGCCCCATTGCATCCATAAAAGACCTTTTGATTCGAACATGCATATGTTTTGAGTGTTGATATTAGAGACTTGCCAAGACTGTTTGTTGCTTGCTTTCTTGAGTACATTGAGTTGAATTTCTTTACCCTAGACACTTGAGAGAAACACTGATAGTGTGCATCTGCGAGGTTCTGTTGCTTTTGATTCATCTCTTGAATTGATTGATCATTTTGTCATGCTTTGAAATGCTTGGATGATTTCATTAGTATCTGCTTTCCTTGACTCTGTGTGGGATACTGTCCACTTCCTTTCATCTTCCAGATTTCTTGAGGACTGTAATTCTTTTTGTTTGTTTCCTTGTGAGTCTCTGCTTTCTGTGTGCTGAGTCTGTGTCAATTCCCTGATGTCCGTTGAACTGTTCCCTGATTTGCGTCTTGATTTTGCCCAGGAGTGCAAAAGACTAAGTGTGGTCTATTTTGATGAGTCAATATTTTCTCGACTTTACTTAGTTTATTGTGCTAGAATTAATCAGGAAATTGTCCTTAAATGTCCGG
>NW_014543561.1:4715-6227 GCF_000741045.1 Vigna radiata var. radiata | reverse complement strand
GCAATATCATTCATGTTTTCCTGTGAACGATGCATACAACAACAAAAACTCTGGAGCTCAAAATCTCACACACATGCTTTCTCACACAAAATTCATTCATACACCNTGCTTAGCATCATAACCACAATCATAATTCATCACACATCTATTTCACAGAATATCAACATGCTTTGCAACTCAATTCTCATCCATATCAAATAATCATCAAATAGCTCCATCATGCACATCAGTTAGTCAAACATTTTCAGAACAAGTATTAAAGCCAAGGATACACACCAAATTTAAAATTCAACCTATTCTAGGAATTTAAAATGCAAAGAGTAAAAGAAGAAAATCTAGGTTGCCTCCTAGTAGCGCTTGTTTAACCTCATTCTTCCTTGGAATTCTCTTTAATAACTATCACATCATACTTACTCAATTTAACAAGTTTAGTTAAAAACACAAAAACAATAAAACCACTCTCATCCTTTAACAAGACCGAGAAAAGAGACTACAAAATCTCTTTAAAATACCGAACGAGAGAACACTCCCTATATATGCGTGTGACCGAATGGTCATTTAAAAAATTGAGACTCATGCATAAGCCGAGAACTTAAACCTTACACCGAACACTTCTTGACTTAGGTTGAACTCCATGGACTTGGTCGAACGCTATTGGTTTAGGCCGAACACTATTTGCTTAACCGAACACTATTAGCTTAAACCGAATACTACTGGCTTAGGCCGAATGCCATTTGAACTGAATAAAATTACAAGACTAAGTGTTACGAAGGGACTGAGTGCTACTCCATGACCGAGCACTTCAAAGACTAAGTGCTAGTCCATGACCGAGCACTTCAAAGACTAAGTGTTAGTCCATGACCAAGCATTTCTAAGACAGTACATGACCGAGCGGTCATCAACAGATAAAACCTATAACATACCGAACGCTATATTGAATTGAATAGTAGCATAGGACCGATCGGTCATTAACTGAAATTCCAGCATAACATAACTCAATTAAGACCGAGCACCGAGCAATACTTATAAATCACTCACACCTAAGACCGAACGGTCATTAACAAGTAAAGTCTCATAGAGACTCTAAACATAGTTAAGACCGAACACCAGTACTTGTGATACGGCCAGCAAGGGAAGACAGTCCAGATCCATGAGCTTAGGCAATGGAACCGTGAATGTGGAATGATATATGAAGTTGAAACTGAGTGTATGTGGCAACGGAAGATCTGATTGAATGAAGAGTGATTTAGTAGCAGCGGAGGTGTTTGGATAATGGTTGAAGCTGGTGATTGAAGTGCTTATGGTGGCAGGGGTGCTAGCTCAGAAAGCCCTCTCTAGGAAGGAAGCTAGAGGAGAAGGAAAAGAAGCACAAAGGAATGTGACTCTCGGTGGAGAGAAGACGCTGGAAAATGCTTCAGCATATCTATTCTCTCAAATATCCAAAAGTGTGTTACAAGCTTTGCCAATGAGATTTTATAGATCAATCTCAAGGCCATGCATGGGAAATATCAG
>NW_014543561.1:0-1885 GCF_000741045.1 Vigna radiata var. radiata | reverse complement strand
GTTTCACCATGATTATGATGAACTAAACCCTTTGTTGTTGGGGAACAATGTAATCTTTTGAAACTCTCATATATTCAAATTCTTATTTATTTCATATGCTTGTCATATACTTGTTTATCAATTGTTGGGTTCTCATCTGTGCTCAATGCTTTTATTGTTTAATTCATTCAGTAAAAGATGTTTGTCTTTATCGATATGGGGACATACGGTAATGTCATGAACTGGTGGGAAATTCTTTGATTATGCAAATATCGCCTAGGGATAGGGGTGGGACGGTCAATTGTAGTTGCTTTTGATCGCATTGCATTATTGGTTACTAGGGGAGGCTAGGGATAAAAGCCGGTAATTAATAATAGGCTCTTTTCACCAAAGGATTGGGTTAAGGGTATACTAGAAAGTTTGCATGGCAATTAGATAAATAAGTGAAGTAAATAAGAAGAGTAGATATATGAGGGTGGATAAGATGAAATTGTAAACCCTAACAACACCATTCATCCATAATTTCTCAAAACCAATTGAATCAACTGCATTGCATGTTTATTTTTGTTCTTTACATATAACCACCAAATTTATTCTCTTCTCAAGTCTTACGCAATTTGTTTACATGAAAGTTAAGGCCTAAGAGTCCTTTGGGAAAACGATACTCAGACTTACCCGCTTATATTACTTGATAACGATCTGGTACACTTGTCAGGGACTTAACAAGTTTTTGGCGCCATTGCCGGGGACTCGTGGTTTAACTTATCAAGTAGTGTAAATTGATTAAGTTTGACTTGATTGTATATATCTTTTTATCTTTTTATTTTTTTATTTTTTTTTAAATATAAAAAAGTGCTACTAGGGTTTGTGTTTCTTATGCATGCAACAGGAGACTAGACATAATAGAAGCAAGAAAAATACGTAACCTCTTCTTGAAGGCTTAAGCGAAGCAAGAGGGAGAAGAAGAGTCAGACGCTCATCTAGGGATTTGTTTCCTTCACCTGATAAATTACTATCACCTTCACTAGATAGAAGAACAGAGGAGATGGCTGAAAGAACTCGCCCAAGACGCACTCTTGTAGACCAATCAGATACGGTTGGCCCTTTCCATTTTAGCAGCATAGTTATGCCTATAGATCAAACGACCAACATGGTGATGAATCCAGCACTTATACACCTGGTGCAGAACAAACAGTTTCATGGCCTGTCAAATGAGAATCCCTATGACCATTTGACAGCATTTAGTGAAATACACAACACAGTGAAGATGGCAGGTGTATCAGATGAAAGAGTAAGGCTTAGTTTGTTCCCTTTCTCATTAGAGGGCAATGCTAAGACATGGCTCAATTCTTTTCCTGAAGGAACATTTACAACATGGGAAGCTGTGGCTAGAACATTTGTCAACAAATATTTTCCACAGTCTAAAGTTACTCAGGGAAAACTGGAGATCTCATCATTCAAGCAAGGCATGGAAGAAACTCTAAGTCAAGCATGGGAGCGATTCAAAGGATTACTCAGAAAAACACCAGTTCACGGATTTGACAAGACAACTATTGTTCTTGCCTACCTTGGTGCACTGAATATGCAGTCTAAGATGATGTTGGACGCCTCAGCTGGAGGTGATATCAAACAAAAGACTGAGGATGAAGCCTATGACTTGATAGAGAGAATGACAGCTAATGGATAAGAAGCATATAGTGAAAGGGGCGTACCGACACAACAGAGAGGAGTCTTGCACTTACCTGCAAATGAGGCAATGCTAGCTCAAAATCATCTTTTGACCCAAAAGCTAGATACATTGACAAAGATCCTGATGGAAGAAGGCTTCAGCTGATTCTGGTGGTGGAAGAATCAACCAGCTCGTCTTCTTGGAAGAATGAACGCAGCGGAATTATGATGATGATCG
>NW_014543560.1:2241-5714 GCF_000741045.1 Vigna radiata var. radiata | reverse complement strand
AGGAAGAAGCCCCATCTCGATAAGTAAAGGCCCAAAGTTTGAAACCAAAGCTGAGGATCAAAGAGAGAGAGAGAAAAAAATTCCGGCGGCCGAGGGCCCCCTAGGCGCCAGGGCCCCCTAGGCGCCAGGGCCCGCCCCCCTGCATAGCAGGGTCTGCGGGGGCGCCCGTTACGCCACTGGTGGTGATTACCAAAATACGTAGTCAACGCAACCATGACTTCAATGATAAAGAATTCCATTTCAAAAAATTAAGCAGAAAGGCACCAGTATGAAAGACTATCAAAGGATACACTTAAAGCCTAAATTCTCAAAAAAGGGAACTTAGCCCGAGAGTGGGAACACTTAGGAAGCGAATCTTAAGAGTCCATACGGCTTCGCCGCATGACGCACAATGGATCGAGGCAATGGGGGAGGTCGGACAAAATTTGGAAACTTTAAAAGCTCATAACTCCGTACACACCAAGCTTTGAGGTTTTAAAAACTTTCTTAAATTTTCTTCTTGATTCTCCCCTTAAGATTTAAAATGTGATGAATTAAACATAAAAATGTACAGTTTTTGTTATTTTCATGTCCGACCACTCTGATTATTACTTGCATCCACTGTGCGACGGAGAACTGACCTGTCCATTGTAAAACTTGCAAAGCCGATAAGTACGGACACCGAGGGCCTGGGGAAGAGGAGGACCACCGAAGAATCATGTCGTAACTTTGAAAGCTCACCGTCGACAAGAAGTAGACCGACGCTGTCAGCATCGTAATTCGAAATTTTTTGTACAAAAGCTCCACGAATCCGGCCTGAAAAAGAAAAGAAGAAAACTAGGCTTCGTGAGGATCTTGCCTCGGAAGGAGTGAGGCTTTGCAGTTGGACGTTCATGGGTCGGGTGAGAATGGGAGGTTTAAGGAAGCCTCAAATGAGGGGTGTAGAAGACGAGGCACGCAAGTGCAGTTTTTGAAAAACTTGAGATATTACGGATATCAAGTGACTACTAGTCACTACTAGTTTGTCTAGTTTTAATGCATATTCTGTGAAAAATTCGCTCTTAAATTCAAATTTTTAGGCATCAAAAAGTCAGTTCGAACTTTCTTTCTGTCATAAGGATCCTCCGTATGATTTCGGAACTTCAAACACGTATTTCTCGAAATAGCAAAAACTGCACTAATGAGTCTTGTCTTTCAAGCCCCTTAAATGAAGCATTTTTTTTCTCTATTTTTCTTTTCTTCTCTATATTGTGCCCTCAACTAAATATACAATCAAATACTTTGGATCTTTAGTGGTGCCTTGCAAACATTAGGGAGAGGGAGGAACTGAGATATTTTCAAGAAGCATACTTCAAGATGGACGACGGTGTAACTTTGGAAATGCACCCTTAAGAGAGATTATTATAATGATTTGCTGCTGCAAAAATATAATACCTATTTAAGGAAAACAACATTGACAAACTTAAAGATAAATGCGGTGGACCTACCTTAAAATTTTCACAACCCGAAATACTCGTAAACTTTTTTCTGCATTTTGTATTATTTGCAGCGGTTAATCATAGTAATTCCTTGCAAGAACCCATTTTCAACCTTATATTACTGGAATTCACCTGAGGTTCCGAAAAATTTTCCTATTTATTATGCTCTATTGAGGGCGTCCTTGAACCTTCCTCAGTGCTAATGAAAACCATATCGACGGTGGAAGTACCAGACCACGTGCCTCGATTTCCTGCTATACTTTATTTTTTAAATGGAAAACTACTCAAAGTTAATTCTTGAATACTTTCCTGTTGGTCTATGAAAAGAAAACCTAAGAATTACAAGAAATGATATTGATTCGTTTTCCTTCGAAAAAATAAAATAGCGGAGATTTCTAAACACCGCAAACGAGATACGCGGTCTGGTAGTTTCACCGTCGATTTGGGAATTCCTAAGGAAAGGAGCTATTTGGACTACACTTTACAATTCGGAGCTACAATTTCTGGCCCATAGATAAAAACTCCTATCTGTACAGGGACACTAATGTCACTTATGTTTTATTTAAAATGAGGCAGAAATTGTAGTTCTGAAGTGCATGGTCTATTTACGGAACAGTTAGACTTTCTCAAGGAGAGGAAAAGTCGGTGGAGGTATTCCGAGCACGACCCTTTGAGATAGGTGATATGATTGAAGCATGACTGTGCGTGACTTTTCTACCTACCTCAAAGACACTCGTTTGGAAAACGCTCATGGACAAGATCACAAAAGCAACCAGCTGCAAAGCATCTTGGATTCTGAAAGAAAACAAGACATGTCAATCGAACCAGTCTGTCTTGTTCACGGAAGTTTTTCATGTGCAAGCTATCATTATTTACAGAATGCTTGTTCGTGATATGCGCAAGAAAGAAAGATCGAAAAAAAAGAAGAAAAATATATACATATAGTCACATTTAGAAACTTGGGAATAATTTTAAATCCAGTTGGTCGATTTTTTCAGAGTGTTTTATCAAAGCAAACTGAGCAACAGTCAGAGTTCAAACGGAGTTTTCCTTGGCATGGAAGTAAATTTTTCATCCCTTAACAACATTTATTCTCCTTCATAGCGAAAGAAAAATTTCGGTGTTATGATACACAAAGCGCAACGGTTGGAGCAGGAAGGCCTGTTGTTCGAAAACAAAATCGCTAGTTCGCCTTCAAATTCGGCGATGCAACCCAACTTCACACTGAAGTTAATTAAGTTGCATCCACCGATTAGCTGTACTCTAAATTTTTCCACGAATCCCGAGGATATTACTCGTACATACATTTGAGGATTTCAGACAGGCACTGCCATGATAAGGAAAAAAAAACGTATTAACATCCCAAATGTTGACAAGTATCTCTCGAAAAAGAGCGTAATTTAAAAGGAAGTAACGCAGTACATAGATGACCAACAGTCCCTATGGACACATACGATATTATTGTAAAGTGTATCTAATATCGAAAAATGGAGAAGAAACTCGAATTAGTCTACTTTATTTTATACGATTGTGAAGAGAAGAAAGATCACTTGTATGTGTCACTGTGTCAGCGCATGGGACCACTACTTTCATATTTCATTATGTTTCTCTCCAGTATATCGACGGTACCAGACTACGTATCTCGGTTTGCGACGTTGTAGACTTCCTGTCATACTTTATTTTTTGAATGGAAAACTACTCAACTTCGATTCTTGAAAATGTCCGTGTTTTTCCCCTCTATATGCGAAGGAAACTGTAAAAATTTCAAGAAATGATATTGATTTGTGCTCTTTCAAAAAAATAAAATAGCGGGGATTTTCAAACGCCGCAAACGAGGTGCGTGGTCTGATAGTTTCACCATCGATATCCAATGTGACGTGGTATCACGCGAAAATGAAGGAAAATCTTAGCTTTTCACTTATTTCAAACTACTGACGCCCATGAATGTGGACATTACGCCCGCATCGTTGAATGCGGAAATAAAGTGCGCAACTATTCCAGCTCTGGAGTAGGTAT
>NW_014543560.1:0-1586 GCF_000741045.1 Vigna radiata var. radiata | reverse complement strand
TCAGTTCATGATTGCATTGGCCCAGAGAGTAAAAATGGACATGAACGCCGCGCGCTGCTAGTAGGTAGTAGATACCTATGAGGAAATGATACTGGAGGGCCCTTGAGTGACAATCCGCCTTCAATTACAAGCGTATGCAACATTAATGACAAGTAACAGTACCTAATCCCCCCCTTCCCTCGTCTATCGGCCTGTCACCAGCATTCACTGATATTATGCATTCTGGACTGCCTTATTATCCACATTTATCCACATCAACTTTTCTTTTAGATAGATAAATGAAAATCATTGAAAACAAACACAGAACAGCTGATCAGCTGATGTGCGGTGTTGGCAGGAAACGCTGCTGAGGAGCGCGCGTTGTGATTGGTTGTGCGCAAGGCGCGCCGAAAAATGAACAGGCCTGAACGAGGTACGCATTCCTGCAATTAAGCCCGAGATACGCGAAAAAAGTTCTACGGTTTTAGGTGACATCCCGATTTTTTTCGATTATAATCTCTTGCTGGCTGATAGACGACATCTTCAATTACACGTTCATGCAGCTAACTTAAAGCTGTCAAAAATCGAGATACGCACTTCTGCACTTTCATCATCGGTATGAGATGTGATATCACGCAAAAATGAAGGGGAATCTGAGTTTTTCACTGACGCTTGTGGATTTGTCTTTAATGCTCGCATCGTTGAATTAAATGGGGACATCAAGCACGCAACGATTGGAACTCCGAACTTGGTATGAGATGTGGTATCTCGCGGAGATGAAGGAAATTCTTAGCTTTTTACTTGTCTTAAGACTGCAAGCACAACAATCTCAAGTATTTAAATCATTTCATTAGTTCTTTTTACATTGAATTTCAACTTTTGCCCCCAGAAAATCAGCGAGATTTATGAAGTTAGGAAATTATTGAGAGACCGGCAGCATGAGAAAATATCCTAATTGGAAAAGATGAAAGTCCTAGCAGCTTTTATTGCATTAAGACGTGTCATTTCACAATTACGTGTCACTTAAGCCGTCCATTTATAGATGGCTGTTAATATTTAAAATACTCACATGTAACCGGTCAACTGAAATCCTTTCTTGACGGTGACTACACTGGAGAGTACGTTGAAGCAAATATCAATCAACACTAACGCCAACTGGAAACATATGATCAGCGTGTACCTCCTGTCAGAAATTTTCATTTTGCGGTAAATAAAATTACGTAAAGTTGACTTTTTTCACCACATGTGCTTGTGCTTTTAAACGACATACAAGCGCAGGTCACCCAATGCTGCCACTGGCTCATGGCACCATGTTCGGGGTGGCTTACCCTCGTGTTCCTCGTGCGTGCGACCGGGTAGTGTTGTATTGGTTGTCATGACAACAGAGCAGTGGCGACTTCTGCAAGTTGCCAACACCGGACTTGGCCCTATTGAATGCATGTAAACAATGATATATCGATGGTGTAAGTCGGCAATCACATATCGACGGTGAAACTACCAAACCACGTATCTCGGTTTGCGACGTCGCAAACTTCCTGTCATACTTTATTTTTTAAATGAAAAACTACTTAACGTCCAGTCTTGAAAATTTCTGTGATTTTTCCTCT
>NW_014543559.1:2980-4840 GCF_000741045.1 Vigna radiata var. radiata | reverse complement strand
ATAAAAATAATTTCATTATTTTTTTTTTAATTTCTACAACTAATTAAACAGACATAGAATTTTATTAAAAGATAACATATATACTCTATAATACCTAAAAAATTCCATGAGATACTAACACAACATAAATTCCAACGTAGTTGAAATTCAATATAGTTTTAAATAAATGAATTATAGTATTTTCTTTTCTAGTATCTCTAACATAAGTTATATATTTGTAAACTATATGATGTTGGAATTTAAGATTATTGATGAAGAGTTACAATCATTCATGAAAAGTTACAATCAAGAAATGTAACTAATCAGAATTCGTTATCTCTTGGATTTTAAAGATGCCTGATCAACATCTATATAAATGGATCATTTGCTCTATTGAAAAAAATTCAGTCATTCACTTAACACACAAATCAATTCATGAGAATTTTATTCTTTTTTTACGTTAATACTAAAAGTGTGTATCATCGTTGTATTTCTTCTTTGTATCTCAAAAGTGGATTTCTTGATCCCCTTCACTCTTAAAAGGGACGAAATATTACTTTTAGGAAAGTGTGTATTCACACCTAGAAGATTATATCAAGTTTACATTGTGGTTCATCTTATTTCCCTAAGTTATTGGAAAATTGTTCCAACAGTCTAAAAACAATATCTTCACTAAGACGACAACAATTCATGAGATGTTTGCAAACGTTCAAAAATTAGACAAGTTTGAAGGCGTTGGTTTCAGACGGTGGCAAAAGAATAAGATTTCCTTCTCTTGGCTTTAAATGCGACATGTGTTTTAAGTTCTCCCCAACCCAAAGAAAGCAAAACTGAGACATTGGATGAACAACAGAAAAGGAACAAATGGGAGAATGATGATTATCTGTGTCATGGTCACATTTTGAACAGTATGTCTGATCCTTTATTTGACATATATCAATATCTGGATTCTACAAAAGAACTTTGAGATCAACTTCAAAGCAAATACATTTCTGAAGATGCATCAAGCAAAAAATTCCTAGTTAGTAATTTTAATAATTACAAAATGATTGATGCTAGACCAATAATGGAACAATTTCATGAAAACCAAAGAATCCTAGGAAGTTTTAAGCAACATAATATTGTAATGGATGAGACATTTATTGTTTCTTCTATAACTGACAAACTACCACCAAATTCGAAAGATGTTAGAAATTCTCTAAAACATAATAAATATGATATGCATGTTGAACAATTGGAGGCTCATCTTCGGTGTTGGACAAGTAGAATTATTACTTAGTTCTCGAAAAACACTTGTTTTAAGAGATGTATTATATGCTCCAAAATTAAGAAGAAATTTAGTGTCTGGAGTAATCTTGAATCAATTGGGATTTAAATTTGTATTTGAATCTGATAAATTCATATTATCTAAGGGTGGTGTATTTGTTGGACTAGGATATCTTTNTAATAATATGTTCAAACTAAGTGTAATAAATGATGTGAAAGACTNTGTTTATGTTGTCAATCATGCTTCTTTTTTATGGCATTTTCATCTTGGGCATGTTAATTATAGAAAATTATATTTAATGTCTAAATTTGATTTANTTCCTTCTTTTGATTTGAACATAGAAAAATGCAGAACATGTATGTTGACAAAGATAACAAGAAATCTTTTTCCTAATATTGAACGAAATTTAACATTGCTTGAATTANTGCATAATGACTTATGTGATTTCCATAATACACCTTCATTGATGATCATTCTCGTTATTGTTATGCTTATCTTTTGTT
Organism: Vigna radiata var. radiata; assembly: GCF_000741045.1. Classification (NCBI taxonomy): domain Eukaryota; kingdom Viridiplantae; phylum Streptophyta; class Magnoliopsida; order Fabales; family Fabaceae; genus Vigna; species Vigna radiata. The sequence continues at coordinate 3,091 of NW_014543559.1, read as the reverse complement.
TTCACTAGTGCAAAAACGGGCTATAACGTCACGCGGTCAACTTCTCACCGCCCAATTCGCAAAGTTAAAAATGTNCGGTGGCATTACCGTAAATAAATTCAATCGCTCCAC
>NW_014543559.1:0-1553 GCF_000741045.1 Vigna radiata var. radiata | reverse complement strand
AAAATCTCTACAACATACTTTAATATTTTAATGATCAATCCAAGATTCAGTACTCACCTTTGCAACCACATTAAGCAATAAGTCTGTGGGAAGTGATTTGATTGGAAAAATTATAGAATTTTCATCTTCTGTGCGTTGTCTTTTGTTATCTCTTTGAACCGATTCTTCCATTACAATGAAATAAGCAGACTTGTGGCTTTCATGACATTGTCTCTTGTTGCATTTTGAAGTTGTCATGTTTACTATGCGGTTTAGTAGATTGGAGTTATCCTTTTACTTCTGAAACGTCCAAGTATTACAACATACTATTGGTGCTTTTTAAATTCAAACGTCAAAGTATTACAACTCTTCGTTTACTGTTGGATTAAAAATGGAGTAATTCTTCATTTATTGTTTGATTGAAAAGAAAAAGGAACTAAAAAGGGAAGAAACTCTTTGGCTACTCTTCGTTTACTGTTGGATTAAAAATGGAGTAATTTTTCATTTATTGTTTGATTAAAAAGAAAAAGGAATTAAAAAGGGAGAAACTCTTCGACTACTCTTCGATTACTGTTGGATTAAAAATGGAGTAATTCTTCATTTATTGTTTGATTAAAAAGAAAAAGGAATTAAAAAGGGAGAAAATCTTCAGCTACTCTTCGTTAAATGGAGTAATTCTTCATTTATTGTTTGATTAAAAAGAAAAAGGAATTAAAAAGGGAGAAACTCTTCGGCTTCTAGCAGAAAAATAATACGTCAATCCCCGAAGAATTTGACGTAATCTTGGTGGTTTAAAAGAAAAAAGAAAAAAGAATTAAAAGGGGAGTAACACTCTTTGGCTTCTGGCTCACAATAATATGTGCATGGCTTTAGATATAGACATACTTTTTTGTTATACCGTCAATGAACGTCGAGTTTTATGGGGTTTCGACGTTTTCATTTAAACTACCAAGTATTTCAACTACAGATGGAGTTGTAATGGTATATGACGTGTTAAGAAACACGTGATTTTCCGGCGGACTTTTATTCACGGCCTTGGAGCCGTCGGTAATGCCATGGTGAATTTAATTACCCACGGCTTATAGGCCTTCGGTAATGTCTTCGAAGAATTTTAAGTTTTTCCCTCTTTGTAGTTCATTTTCCCACTAGGCTTAGCTTCGTCCTATTCTTCGTCGCCCAAAACCTTTCCCTCCAACCCTTCTCCTTTGCTCCTTCAACGATACAAAAACCCAAATTTCAGAAATTTCCCTTTGTTCCTCTGTCCAAATTTCAAAAATTTCAAAAGGTGGAGATCCGTTTTTGGTAACCTTAAGGCGTTCTCCCGCGTAGCTGTCGTTGTTGGTTACGTGGTGTTTCCGGCAGGGTGATGGGTCATGGTAGTTGGCATTTGCGGCAGTGGTAGTGGTCATCGTGGTCGTGGTCTTCAGAGGTTGGCATCATCGTGCATTTTGCTTTCAAGGTATGTTTTTTTTCAAAATTGAATTTTTCCGGAGAAGAAATTGTTCTTGAATGATGCTTGCTTTTTTCTTTTTTTTCGTTTTCATGTTGTTTTGTCTCTGTCATTGTGTGTGGTA
>NW_014543558.1:9000-11162 GCF_000741045.1 Vigna radiata var. radiata | reverse complement strand
AAAGTGCAGACCCTAATTGATTCTGGGTGGTTAAAGTTCCAAGAAGATAAGCCTAGTATCGAGGCCAATCCTAGTATCGAGGCCAATCCTTTATCCGGGCATGGAAATGCTTCGACGAATGCTATCGAAGTGAAAGAACATGAATTGGTGAGAAAGGTGAGGGAAGTCAGGAGCTCCAGGAGGTTTATTTTGGAGACGTTGTTTAAAATGGGTATCTTGAAAGACGATTATGATGGGAGTATGGCATGCGCGCTCCACCCAGATGTTGAGCATTCTATTGAGGAGTGTGTCGAGTTTGAAGAATTTTTGCAAGACCTGTTAGATCGTGGTCTGATGCAAGTATGCTGCAAGAGTGAGGAGGAACAGGTATTTGCACAAACTGGTGATGGGTCCGGCATGACTTTACCAGAACCATTGGTGATTCGTTTCACCAAGACTACCCCTATCCCACTGACTCAAGGAAGGTCGCCTGTTGTTATCCGTGTGCCAGCCCCTTTTCCTTACAAGAATGAAAAAGCNGTCCCATGGAGATATGGGACACATGCAGTAGACGAAGCACAAAGCGTTGATCCTGCTGTTAAAAATATATCAGGCATAGGTGGAATGACAAGGAGTGGTCGATTTTTCACACCACCAGAGTTGGCACGAGAAAGAGCTAGTGATAAAGAAATGACGATGGCTGCAAAGGCAAAAGAATTCTTAAAAGGGAATGGTGCACAGACAGAGGAGGTCCCTGACAAGGAAGAAAAGAGAGAAGTGTCTGAAGAAGAGGCTTGTGAATTTTTAAAATTCATACAACAAAGTGAATATAAGGTGGTGGAATAGTTAAACCGTATGCCTGCCCGTATATCCTTGTTAGACTTGCTCATGCATTCTGCATCACACAGAAAGTTGTTAATGAAGATACTCAGTGAGGCTCACGTGGAGCAAGGTATTTCGTTGAATAAATTTGAGGGTATTGTTGGCAATATTGTTGCTAATAATTACCTCACATACACGGATGAGGAAATACCTGCTGAGGGAAGAGGGCATAACAAGGCTCTTCACGTCTCTGTGAAATGCCTGGATCATGTTATAGCGCGTGTCTTAGTGGACAATGGCTCTTCTTTAAATGTTATGCCGAAAGCAACTTTGGAAAAGTTACCTTGCGAAGGAATGTATATGAAGCCAAGTTCAATAATTGTGAGGGCGTTTGATGGTAGCAAAAGAGAAGTGATGGGGGAAGTGGAATTACCAGTGCAAGTTGGCCCGTGTGTCTTTCAAATAACATTCCAGGTTATGGACATCTTGCCAGCTTATATTTGTCTGTTGGGGCGCCCGTGGATCCATTCGGCCGAAGTCGTGCCTTCTACATTACATCAGAAGCTAAAATATGTGATGGGGGATAAGCTNGTGATAGTGTCGGGAGAAGAGGATCTTCTTGTGAGTGGGCCATCATCCACGCGCTACATTGAGGCGGCTGAAGAAGCTCTTGAGACAGCCTTTCAATCGTTGGAGATTGTGGGAAATGCTTGTGTGGAGCCGTTTCCAGTAAATCCTCATCTATCCTGTGCTTCTATTATGATGGCCAAGATTATGCTGAAAGAGGGCTATATATATGGGGAAGGTTTGGGCAAATATCGGCAGGGGCGAGCATTCCCTCTAGAAATCGTTGAAAACAAGAACAGATATGGCTTGGGGTACAAACCTACCAAGGAGGACAGGAAAAGGATGATTGAAGAAAGGAGAGAACACAGTCTAGCCCGTGCGGAAAGACGAGAGCCCAAAGAGAGCAAAATCCACATTGGGGACATCAAGGAAAACTTCCGCAGTGCTGGGTGGATCAATACTGGCCAGATAGCAGCCGTGGAGGGTGAAGACAAGCCTCAGGACTCGAGTTTTGTGTGGGCTTGCTCTCCTGATACTCAACTCAGCAATTGGGAAACACTGGATTTACCTGTGATGCTTAATGAGAATAAAATGTAATAGTTTTAATTAAGCCTATAGTTTCGCTTGGGCTTTAAAACTGAAGTTTTGAGGATTGACTTTTTTACTTTTCNCTCAGCGTGATAATAAAGTTGCATTTCATCATCATTTGGCATTTTTCTTTATTTTTCTTATTTATTTATACTTTTTCATAAATTTAAATGATGCAGATGTGACAATGATTGTTTTGAAAATAA
>NW_014543558.1:0-1257 GCF_000741045.1 Vigna radiata var. radiata | reverse complement strand
GATTGGCATGAAATGCTTCCTTTCGCTTTACATGGTTATCGCACTTCGGTACGAACATCGACTGGGGCAACGCCTTTCTCGCTTGTGTATGGAATGGAGGCAGTACTTCCTTTTGAAGTGGAAATTCCGTCCTTATGAATTTTAATGGAAACCTAACTAGAAGAGGCTGAATGGGTTCAAGCTCAGTTCGACCAGCTCAATCTCATTGATGAAAAAAGATTAACAGCAGTATGCCATGGACAATTATACTAAAGAAGAATGAAGAAGGCATTTGACAAAAAGGTACATCCAAGGGAATTTCATGAAGGTGAACTGGTGTTGAAGAAGATTCTACCTGTACAAAAGGATCACATGGGCAAATGGACTCCAAATTATGAAGGGCCATTTGTAGTGAAGAAAGCATTTTCTGGTGGGGCACTAATTCTCACAAGAATGGATGGGGAAGAGTTACCATTGCCAGTTAATTCTGATGCAGTAAAAAGGTTTTACGCATGATGATTCCGTGATAGTGGTTGCCATTAAGGGGATGTTGATATTATCTTTAAAGCTTATTGTACCCTGTGTTTCTTCACTGAATAAAGTTCACATGATTTCATTCATATTTTGGTTGTTTGCATTCCATTTGAAATATTGCATGTCACACTGAGCTGTTAAGTAAATAAAGAAAAATGAAAATGAAAATAAGTAAACGTGTGTTGATAAAAGCATCACAGGTATATCCGGTTGGCGAGCTCGGTCCTGGAGGATGTTGTGAAAAAACGTAAAAAGAAGTGAAAGAGAAAGTCACATGTTGAGTTTGTTGTTAATAAAGTTGTCGAGAGCATAGTATTTTCGAAAAAGAAAAAGAAGAAAATTTTGTTGATGAGTCCTTTCCTGATTCAAGGTTTTGGGGGGTAACCGGTGTTCTTTTCTTGATAAAGCATATGCATTCACATTACTTGAATCCTACCTTTTTCGTTTCCCTTAAGACAAAGGATTGCCATATGTGTAATATTGGGGCATTTTTCATCATGTTACATATCACCAATAATCCGTTGATCAGGGAGATATATAAAAAAAAAAAAAAAGAGAAGGAAGTAAAGCAAAGGAAAAATGAAGTTGATGTGTCAAACACTACAGAGTTTTGTTTCAGGTTTAAAGTCGTGAGAAAGTCAGGCACACAAGATTCAGAGTGACGTGTGGCCATTTTTCGTTATCCAAACGTCAAAAGAAGTTTATCCAATTGCACCCCTTTTGAGCCAAAATTCATAATTTTTT
>NW_014543557.1:5590-6618 GCF_000741045.1 Vigna radiata var. radiata | reverse complement strand
CCAGCTCCAAATGGAATGAACTGAAACTCACCACCTTTGTAATCAATTGAGCTTTCAAGGAACCTTTCAGGATAAAATTTCTCAGCTTCATTCCAATGATTAGGATCCCTCCCAATGGCCCATGCATTGACAATCACTTTGCTTTTGGCTGGTATCTCATACCCATTGATCTCACATTTCTCACTGCATTCCCTTGGAAGCAGCAATGGAGCAGGTGGATGCAGACGTAATGTTTCTTTGATAACAGCTCTCAAGTACTTCAGCTCATGAATATCTGTTTCATCCACATANCCTTTTCCATCAAAGATTCTTCTTACCTCACTTTTCACTTTCTCCATCACCTCAGGGTTCTTCACAAGTTCTGACATTACCCAATCCATAATTGTTGATGAAGTGTCGCTTCCAGCACTGAATATGTCCTGAAACAAATATCAGGATGTTGTGTTACCCTTCTAACAAGTTTAATGATCACCAAAAGTTCATCACAGTCAAATCTATCAGTTTAGCTTAGCTTATATAACTTAATGTCATAAATAATGTGTTTATCTTCAATAAATTTCAATCAACGCTGTCATATCCAAAAACTTGTATTATGATCTACTTGGATGTATCATACAATCATCAACTAAACCAGAAAAAAGAAACCATATGTACAAAAACATACCAAAAGTGTTGCTTTGACAACAGTGTCTGATAGGGGGTGTTCGAGATCACCATTTTTCTGTAGCCTTAAAAGAACATCAACTAGATCTTCCCTATGTTCTTCACCAAAAGCCTCCAAAGTTTTGTCTCTGTGATCGCTAACAATNTTCTGAAGTACCCTATCCATTCCTTGATGAATCTTCTCAACTCTAGTCCTAATCCCAGTAATGACTTGAAGAAAACCAATAGAAGGATACAGATCAGAGACAGAAAACCCTCCAACTGTTTCATCGACACCCTTCATATGTTCCTCATAAGCCTCTTGGTCTTCAGATTTTTTACCAAAAAGAATCCGAGACATAAGTCCGTATGACAAAGAATTCATC
>NW_014543557.1:0-1200 GCF_000741045.1 Vigna radiata var. radiata | reverse complement strand
TTAAAATATAAATAAATGTTAACTATAAAATTTCTTTAGCTCAAATTTTAACCAAACGATGTATAGAGTTTGTAAAAATATGAGAGCAAATTGGTGATACTTTTGCTACTAATTTTAAATGGCTGTCGGTCTAATTAATCACATAATCCTTATAGTTTTATAGTTATTTAAATTAAATAGTCCATTTAATATATTATATTTACATGTTTAAAAAGAGAAATATATACAAACATTATGGTAGCAAATTAGAGTGATTAATCTTTAACTCCTAAGCCATGTAAGTATTTAATTTATAAAAATATATCATTTAAGAATTAAATATAATGCTTATGTTTATTTGGATTCAAATTTTATTTAATAATGTTACATAAATTTATTTTATAGAAAACAGCTTCTCCAAAATTTTCAATCATACTATAATCCTATAATTATTGAATGATGATGAGAATAAAACATTTTTTGCTTTATAAAGCATGCTAGGATCATATAATAGACTTCAAAAACAATGTCATGCCGAATTTAAAGGAAAAAAAAATACTTTTATTTAAAATATATTATGCAAGTATTTTAAGTTCAATATTAAAATTATATAGAGCTATGCATTTTTATTCAAAACATTTTAAATTACAAAAAAGGGTCAAATGTTATTCTCTAAAGAAAAAAACACAGTTTTTCCAGTGTGATACTAACTAATATAAAAGAAATAGAAAATAAAGTATAAACTATTCAGATTTAGTAAAATAGTGAAATTAAATATTTAAAAGTATGAATAGTTAAAATAAAATAAAAAAACTAAACTTAAACATAAAAGAAATCCACTAATAAAGAGAGAAAAAACGAAAAATCAAATGAAACCATCTCATCTCAACCCTAAATTCTAAACAATCATAGATAAGAACATGATAGTGAAATAGCTCTGGATTAGATCCATAAGCACAGCTTTCTCTTTCATCTTTTTTTTCATTCTCACATTCTTATTTCACTCTTTCTTTCACATCACAGTTTTCGTTACATTCTCTCTTTCCACCTTTACACCCTATTTTTTGAGGTGTACATTTATTGGCACCCAACACCAATGTCATTACAACAACTTATCACAACATTGAAATAAATCTCAAATGATTATAAATATATTTTTCCTGAAGCTCCAATGACTTTTGTAAGAAAATTTAAAGAGTATGAATTCAAGAGGAGGTGACA
>NW_014543556.1:524538-528202 GCF_000741045.1 Vigna radiata var. radiata | reverse complement strand
TTATTATTATTATTATTATTAATATTATTATTATTAATAATAATAATTTTAAAGAGACATATCAGAAGCATCTTGATTTTCTTTAAAGAAAGGGAATACTGGTGTGAGTTCTATATGGAAATAATTCTCAGACCTTCTTAAAATGTTGTTTTTTTATCTTTTTATTTTGTTTCTTTTTTTTGTCAATTGTTGAAATCTTTTTTCAAAATTTAGTGTTTGGTTAAAAATATTTTGTAATGTTCTATTTTTCATGCTTATTTGGATTGAAAGTTGTTACAATTGCTAGATCCTGTAACATCCCAAAATTATATAGCAAGTATATAAGCATGGCAAGCACAGATGTAATACTAGAAAGTAGTAAGAGTTATATGGTACCAGTATAAATATATACAGTCATCCATAAAATGAGTAATTCAAAAGTTTTACTCAATCGTAAAGTCTTTCAAAATATAAAAGAGAAGGGAGAACAATAAGAAATAGAAATAAAACTAAATGAACTAAGCTAAGAAGCTACTAAGTGCTAGGGGCTAGCTCATCGTTGTCCAAAGCCTGCTCTAGAGAGGTGTCATCTGCTGCATCTGCTCACATCCAAAAAGGATGATCATCGCAAAGGGAAGAACCAGAACATACAAAACAAACAACATACAAGTGCAAGGGTGAGCTAGTATTCAAAACCATATAAGTTCAGTACATTTTTAATAGACAGAGTATATAAACAACCACAAATCAAACATATAATTTCCTAATTGACCTAGACTCGTCCGGACTAGGAATGAATATTGATCTTGGGCAGGTGTTGCACTTGTGGTGGACTCTACTGCTTTGCAAAGCCATTGCCGAGGGGTTTCACCCGACCACACACAAGGCGAGTCCGTTACCGCGGAATAGACCTACAGTGGAAGCGTCTACCCTAGGACTTCCCACTACTCTCACCACCCGCGTCATTCCTCTCTATTTGAGAATGACTGACCGTCAGAGTATTAGGGATAACCTCCCTTGAAGGAGCCTCAATATTCATTCATACACTAGATTGATCTCACCTAGAGATCTTAATAAANTTCACAAAGTTCATGATTTTTCACAATAATATTGTCTTCACTTTACCAACATCATCCAAGGCTATACTGAGTCATATACGCATCATACAACATCAACCAAATCCTCAAAACAACTCATACATACTCAAACATTATATGTCTTTACAAAAACATCATTTATTAACACAATTATCTTTATAATATTTAATTACCAATACTTAAGTAATTCAATTGGCTTAGAGACTCTCACCAATGGATTCGGAAGGGTCAAAAACCCCCAGAACGACCTAAAGAACGTCCAAAACGGACGTCCGGAGCTCCCAAAACGTCAAAAACATCAAAAATACACAACCTGTCGCAGAAAATTCGCTGAGCGCACACCCTGTTGTGCGCTGAGCGAATTTTGTCTGCCAAAAGTCATTTGCAGAGCGCACAGAGTGCGCTGTGCGACTCTGCATAATCTGCAGAGTGAATTTCTACAGATTTTAGGAACTCACACACCTAAAATTCGTTCTAGGCCAAATTATGAACTTTGGATGATCCTAAGTTGACTTTTATGATGTTTTAGACTTGTCTAGATGTTTCTAATATATCCTAACACAATTCTCTAGCTGATATGCATAGATTTTTCCTATCAAAACTCTTTTTCATGAACTTAAGATGCTAAATTTGATTGTACCAATTATAAGTTATTTTAGACCATTTTGACTCCTCCTATAAGTCATATATGACTTATTTAAAGGTTCTAAACTAGCAATTACAGTGTATAGTAATAAAATCAAATTTCGACTACCCTAGTTCTTTTATTTAAGCCTAAAATGCTTAAATCACTATGTTTATTCATCTAAAATCATATGCAGTTGAAATCTGTCAACCTCATTATTCAGAATCCAATATTACATTTATCACAATAAATCTAATACACAATTATTCATCATAAATTAAATACCCATTGTACATTACACAGTGCAAACAATTTCATACTAAAATTTTAGCTCAAACATCAATTTCCAGGAAATAATTTCTTCATACGCATGCATTCAATTTTATCACACAAGATCAGAATATATTCCTACAATAAATTACAATCAACACTCAAAACTAACTCCCCTTACCTCTAGACGAAACGCCAAACTTACAAAAAAACCCCAAATGCCCGCTTACACCTCAAAGAACACTAGGATCACCTACAAATCACAAATTTGGAATGAAAACAGGTTTTAGAGTCTAAGTGGGGTTAGAATTTGAAGAAAAACAAAGTGGGTTACATGCAACAAGATTTTGTTGCATGAGCACAACCCTAGAATGACCTAGAAAAGGGGTTTTTCTTACTTGTTGNGAGCACAACCCTAGAATGACCTAGAAAAGGGGTTTTTCTTACTTGTTGAAAGGAGAAGAAATCAATCGGTGAGAAGCGTTGTTCTTGAAGCTCAAATTGCCTAGGAAGATCCTGATCAGTAGAACATTGATTAAGCTTTTGAAAATGATGGAGAGAAGATAGGGCAAGAAGGAAGAAAGCTTTTGGAAGAGAAAGGTTTGCTTCAGACCATGGGAAAACTGGGAAACGTTAAGCTATGCTATTTCATAAAAAAAAATGTAACCCATCCTTTGATGACACTTGACACTTCAATAAAATTTGCCTTTTTTATATTTATATATTATTATATAAATAAAAAAATTAGCTTCATTTTAATACATTTTATTTATTTTACATTCTTTAAAATTTTGTGTATTAATCTTGATCCAAAAAAAATAGTTTTTAAAAATCTGCCAATATTGGTATAAATTATTGATATTTATTAAGTGACTACAATAACTTATTAGGATTGTGTTTCAACTTTATTTGGACTATATTTTGACCATATTTTGATTTTGATTTTTTAAGTTTTTGATTATGAGTGAAACTAAACTTCATTAAAAGTCTATTTAAATATTGGATTGGGTTATGTTTTAGCTTGATTTTAATTATGTTTGATTTAATTTGATGAATTATGCTTGAATTAATAAGTTACTCTGATTTTAAATTATTTTTAAATTTAATTTAAATTGTTATATATGATTAAATAATATTGTATTGGATATTATATAGAGTGCAAAGAAAGTAATAATATGTATGAAGAAAACTATAATATAATCAATGACTAACGAAATTGATTTTGAAAGTAGATAATGGGTTTGAAATTTTATAGATAGGTAATATTAGGAATTATTAGATCGGTTGTTAATTTATCAACTGTTATTCCTGTGGTGAATATAATTAACACAAATTTCTTATACTGAAAATGATTTTTGATTATCATTGTTTTATCTAAACTTTGAGATTTGAATTTACTATAATTTCTTCCATCAAAACAAAGTCAATTTTACAGAGTTCCAGAAACACTATTTTTCTAAAAAAAAAAATAATTTTATTTATTTGAAAGTAAATTAGTTGTTATAATAATTTTGTTTTACTTTGTAATCCTTCCATATATTTGAAATGTGATGAAATTCAGGCATACTTATTTTTCATTTGTTCTTTATTTTTCTCTTTCATAGATAGTTCATATATATATATATATATATATATATATATATATATATATATATATATATATATATATATATATATATATATATATATATAT
>NW_014543556.1:518264-523659 GCF_000741045.1 Vigna radiata var. radiata | reverse complement strand
TAAAATATATATGTATATATATATATATATATATATATATATATATATATATATATATATATATATATATATATATATATGTATATATATATATATATATGTATATATATATATAAAATGCATCAGATTATGATAATAGAAAGCAGTTAAGAATATTTAAATGACAAGATTAAGGGGGTTACAGTCATCCAAATTTGACTGGAAATTTCAAAGTTTAAGTACAAATTTAGAATTCTTCAAAATGCAAAGAAACTAAAGGTCTAGGAATGCATGAATAGTATTTCCAAAATACAGATCATAATAAAATAAATGCTAGGAGTCTTTCAAAATAAAGAAGCTATCTAACAGGAATTAATATAAGTCCTAAATGCTAGGAGTTGGTCTTCTTCAGTCTTCAAAGCTTGCTCCTACGGTACATCTCCATCAGCTTCTGCTCACATCCAAAGATTTGGATGATCATCGCAAAGGAGAAAATCACACACATAGAAAACACACAATTGCAAGGGTAAGTTAGGTTTCTTTAAGCAACAACATTAATTCAAAAACCACTCTAACATGCCCAAGATTATGCACATATACAAGTTTGCAAGTCATCATCAACATAGAAATCTTTTTCATGTAATTCACCAATGCACACATCTTATCATATTATGACCTCTAGACTTGTCCAGACTTAGAATGTATGTAGAACTAGGGCAGGTTGTGCACTTGTGGTGGCCTCTACTGCCTTGCAAGGCCATTGCCAATGGGTTTCACCCTACCACACACAAGTGTAAGTCCGTTATCGCGCGATAGACCTTCACTGGTAGCGCCTATCACTAGGACCTCCCACTACTCTCACCACACGCGTCAATCCTCTCTAAGTAAGAATGAAAGACCGTTAGAGTGTTAGGGATAACCCCCCATATGGAAGCCTCTACATTCATTCTAAACACTAAGTTGATCTCACCTAGAGATCATACTTTAATATTATTCAAATCACCGTCCTCTTTTAATCATCAACATACCATACTTTCAAACCATAATTCACACACAATACATCTTGCCCTCAATCATATTGCAAAATCAAGCCATATATATATATATATATATATATATATATATATATATATATATATATATATATATATATATATATATATATATATATATAAACATACAAGACATTCTTTCAATCCAACAACATTAATCAATCCATGGCATAAGGAATCTCATATTTAGGTAAGGAAAACAACTCTGAAACTATCACTAACAGCTCCGGAAGGGTCCAAAACCCCAAAATGACGTAAGGAACGTCCAAAACGGACATTTGGAACGCCACAAACTATAAAAAACAAACACAACAGCAAAAAAGGGCACCCAGACCCCTTTAGGGGCGCCCGGGCGCTAAAATTAAAGTTAAACAACGCGTTGAAGGGTGCCCAGGCGTCATATTTAAGGTGGAAACAGCAGGAAAGGGCGCCCAACCCCCTTTAGGGGCGCCCAGGCGTCGTATTTCTTCAGATTTTGCAGAACTCACCCACTCTCATTTTGTTTTAGGCACTTCTATGAATTTCTAAGACTCTTAACTTCATCTATATGATGAATTAAACTTGCCTAATTGATTTGAACACCTCCTAACCTCATTGTGTAACGACCAATCATGGTTTTATGCTTTAAATCTTCATTTCTATCAAGTAAGACATCCAATTCTGATTTTACAACTTAGAAACTATTTTAAGCCATTTAGACACTCCTAACAGGTTAGATATAACCTATCTAAACTATCCCAATGGTCTAAGTTAGACCATAACTCCTAGATCTTAAAATCACTATGCCACTTCCCTTAATTTAGCTTAAAACACTTAGCTCACTTAACTTTCTATATAACAAGCTGTATAATAATAATTTCCAGCATCTCAGTAATTCCACCACACCACAAAATCTCAATTATAACAATTTCTAGTCAACCATTCATAGTCTTATACACAATTCATCAATAAGCACATGTTCTAACACTTCAATTCATCCAATTTTCACTCAACAACAACATTTTCTTTTACACAGTTCACACATGCACAGTATTTCACAATTTTAAACATAATCACAAGTCATGCAATTTTAATCCATTAAAAGAAAATGAATCCTAGCTTCCCTTACCTCTTACGTAGAACAGTTCAATCTCTAGGACCCTCAACTATACGTTCTTGCCTTCGGAAATATAAGAACACCCTAGAAATCACCATGAGGTGATAGAATGCAAAGTTTAAGAACCTATTAGAACTGGAAATTTTGAAGAAAGTGAAGTGGGGCACATGCAACCAAATTGTTGCATGATCATAACCCTAAGTGAATAAGAAGAAATGGGGTTTCTTTACCAGTTGCGGAAAAGAGAGGATGTTCAGTTGGAACTGTTGATCTTGAAGTCTTGAAGGTCTAGATAGCTTCAAATCAAGAAATCAGTGGTTAGACTCTAAGTTAGGATGGAGGGGTGGTAAGGCAGAGAAGAAGGAAATGTAGAAGAAGGTGCTGTTGTTCAGAAAATGAATGAACTTAGAATGCTAAGTTTATTTTACTTTACTAATTTTGTTCAACCCATCACATGCTGCCACGTGTGCACCATTTTATATTATTATTTTTAATTTTTTTTTCTCAAACTTCACATTTTCCCTAACAACAAAATTTTCATCCTCGAAAATTAGAGCTTACCAGAGAACAAGTGAGGGTATGACTTCTTCATTTCTTCCTCTCTTTCCCAGGTAGAATCGCCGGTTCTGTTGTCCCATATGACTTTGATCAGCCTAGTAGCTTTCCCATCTGGTCGTTTGGCTAGCCTCTCATCTACTCTGACTGACTGACTGCATCTCTATAGAGAGATCTTCATTGACTTGTACAGTGTCAGCTTCCAACACATGAGAAGGGTCGGGGACATACTTTCGAAGCTGAGAAACATGAAAGACTGGGTGGAGATTAGCTAGCTGGGCGGCATAGCTATCTCATATGCGACTGGTCCGATGCGTCTAGAAATCTGATATGGCCCAACAAAAGATTACATTGTTTCCCCCAACAACAAAAGGGTCTAGTTCACCATTGTCATGGTGAACCTAGATGAAAAATGGTTAACGAATGGAAATGCCAACCCTAGATAAGATGAAAAGGAGCCTAAGCATCCAAGATATCCTCTCCAGAGAGTGAAATTAGGTCTAGCCGCCCTCTTCTGTCAAAAGAATGATATTGAAATCGCAACGTCACAGAAAACAGGCCCAAGCCCAGCAGACAACCCCCTGGCTTCACACTTATGCCGCCCGACGGTTTACCCATAATTCTGCCACCGCTCGGTGATGAGTGCATATTTATGTCCACATTTATGCTTTAAAATTCAAATTTGTGATGAAATTCTTGTGCTTAAATGATTGATTTAATGTGAATTTATGACGATTGAATTTATTGGGTTTGAGAATTAAAGATGCTTAAAATGTGATTCTTAGTTGCATAAATTATTTTGAATGTTCTAATGTTTATTTGTGCAGCTGAAGTTAAAATTTTATTCATTTAAAGCATGAAATTAAATGGTCAAAGATGGTCCAATCTGGTCAACTCAGGACTCTTATGCAATTTTGAAAAGAAAGAGATGGCTAAAGTGCAATTAGAGGAAAATTTTGGACTTATGTGTAAACAAAATAAAAAGGGTTGAAATGTAATTTTGGGCAAGTATAAAATCTGTTAGAAATTTTAAAAGATATTTTAGAGAAAATATATCTTAAGATATTTTACTTCATATTGTTAAATAATTATCTTATTTAACTATATCAATAAATATCAAAAGATAATATTTGCCAATTTTTTTTTTATCTAGGAAAGATATTTTGAAATATTCTAAAAAACTAATTAAAGAAGTTGCCTTGAAAAGTGGTATTAATTTGATAGCTTCAACGACAGCTTATCACCCGGCGACAGAGGTTCACCGCTAGGCGGTTTGCCTCTTAGTACAAATTCGCCCAGCGTCCACGCCTGATGCCACCTCCTCGCGTTGGAACGCCCTGCAGTGTAATTTGCCGCTGGGCGTTTCCTAGACTCTTCTTCTCTTCATTTTTCTTCACTTTCCTTGGGTCTAATACCTTCCTTTTCAACTTCATTCTTCACTTTCCCAGAAATACTACAAAACAATGCAAAACAAGCATACTATAACTAAGAACAACTTTTGACTCTCTACTGACTCATTTATTGAGTTTTGCTTGATTCTAAGCTCCTTCTAAGCAGTAAAGGGAGTAATTTGGTCTAAAATGACATATGAAATTAATTGTTTTTCAACCGTTATCACAACCCCAAACTTAGAATGTTGCTTGTCCTCAAGCAAACAAAACAAAACATCAAACAAAACAAAGCTTGGCTTAATACTATTTCATCCAATGATTCAACATTCCGAAGGTACATGACAAAATCTACTCAATTGCAAACCTTCAGTGAAACTAAATCAAGATGCATGCATGCTTTCAATCCAGTTCAGTCCACAGATTGTACAACATATGTTACACATTATGAATGACCAATCCACTAAGCAAAAATGCACTCATGAAAATTAACAATTCTTACCAAGCAAGTGTTTCACTCAATCACTCAAGTGTTTTGGGTGACACTCCAACTCTCTATCATTCACAAATCACATGAAATAAAATTGCCATTCATCTTAAACAATTAAAATTCCTTACATGCAAATGCCATCAAAAGGACTTTCCAAGGCTTGTAATGAGGCTGGGTTAACAAGAAAAATTGGTTTTTCTGTAATGCAAAATCCTTGAGTTAAGAGAGCTAAAAAATTGTTCCAAATTCAAGCACAACTCTCTTCCTCATCAATCTCACTTATTCCCAGCTTCTTCCCTTTTCTTTTAATTTTTACATTGAGCTCATCTTCATGCTTCTCTTCTTTTCTTTTCTTTTTCTCATGCATTTTTCTTTCTCAACATTTAAGCTCAATGTTTTTTTCAATTGCCTTTCAAATTCCCCCATGCAACCCCAAACTTGAACCTTTTTATCACATATAGTTAAGCTCATCCCAACTCAAGGTAAAGAATTTTAAGCCAAGGGTTCAAATCCTGCTTAAGGCTAAGGTTCAAAAAGGGTATAAATTCGTTGAATTTATTAGTGAATTTAAGAAATTTGTTGAATTTGTTAGTCAATTAAAGAAATTAGTTCAATTTGTTAGTGAACTAAAGAAACTAGTTGAATTTTTTAGTGAATTAAAGAAAATAGTTGAATTTGTTCGTGAATTTAAGAAATTTGTTGAATTTGTTAGTCAATTAAAGAAATTAGTTGAATTTGTTAGTGAATTAAAGAAATTAGTTGAATTAGTTAGTGAATTAAAGAAATTAGTTGAATTTGTAAGTGAATTAAATAAATTAGTTAAATTTGTTAGTGA
>NW_014543556.1:515739-518240 GCF_000741045.1 Vigna radiata var. radiata | reverse complement strand
ACTTTTGTTCTTAAACATTGCATAGCATTCATAAGTTTCAGATCTTCGAAAGCAATTCCGTGTTCGTTGGGAGACGACTTAGGGTTACTTTAGCCCTATCTACTTTCTTGAATACTACTAGGCAATACTGAAGTTTCCGTGAAAAGTTGTATTAATTTGATAGCTTCAACGACAGCTTATCAAATTTGGCGCCGTTGCCGGGGAACTACGGTAAGTATTTTGAATATTTTGATTCTCATTTTTATATTTAATTTTTCATTTATTTTTATTTTTTTATTTTTTCCTAACGCATATACATTTAATTTAGTTTGAGTTATTTTGTAGCATTTAGTTATTCTTCAGAAAAACTCTCTGTTCATGCTTTAATTAAAAATTTCTCTTGAGAAACACTTAAAGCTAGTTTGAATATACACTGACTAGGAAAGACTTGGTACTTAAGTTGTCCATTGTGACACACCTCTCTTTCCTGGGAGTGGACCTAAACAAAGTATTTCTCATATCTCATTTGAAATNTTTTTTAAGCAAGAACGAAAGAACAAAAAGAAGTCAAAAACAGAGAAACAACTTCAAGCAGATTCTTAGTGCATGACCAGAGCTAACGTGGGAGAATTCTATAAAATCAACCCGGAAGTTGAATGGAATTTGCGTAAGGTGCGGAGAACTTTGAAATTTGTGTGTTCTATTGAAGGAACACTTCCTACATCTGAAGCCACACCACTTTTATCATCTCCAGTCACAAACATACCATTCATTCCCTTACCTGATCCTAACCCAAACAGAATGACACAGAGAACCATTAAACAGTTAGCCACCTCCCATGATACAGTTACCCAAAGTAACATTGAATACCCCAATGAGGAGTGGGAGTTGAGACCTGACCTGCTAAATGCCTTACCGAAGTTCAATGGGTTATCAAGGGAGAATCCACACAAACACTTGAGACAATTCCACATGCTGTGTGAAAATTTCAGATCTCCCAGNATCACAATAGAAAGCCTGAAGATGAGAGCTTTTCCTTTTACTCTTTAAGGAGCAGCTCAAGATTGGTGGTATTATCTCTCTGCACGGATTACAAATTGGGAAACCATTGAAAGACTATTTCTTGAAAAGTATTTTCCTGCATCCAGACTATCTGCCATTCATAGGGAAATTCAAGATATAAGACAAAGAGACAGAGAGAATCTCAGTGAATATTGGGAAAGATTCAAGAAGCTATGTGCTTCATGCCCTCAGCTTCAAATGGAAGACTTCATTCTAAGCTTTTATGAAGGCTTAAGTCCAACTGATAGGTCATGGTAGATGCTGCAAGCGGAGGATCTTTCTTAGACAGGTCACTAGAAGATGAGATAGATCTAATAGAACGGAAGGCGATAGATAATCAGCAATATGGAATAAGAGAAAATTCAGTAACTTTGTTGAAAGGAGTACATGAAATTGAAAACGGTGTAGTTGATGGAAGGAGGATAGATGAAAGATTGAATAACTTAGAAAGCAAACTCGACAAGATTGCAAGTATGTTTAAAACCTTCACTCCACAAATTGCTAAGAAGTGTGGAATTTGCATTTCAACTGATCACTACACTGATGAATGTCCAAGCTTGATGGAAACTACTATGGAAAACCCATCTCAAGTTTTTGCTGCAAACACTATTGGAGGAAACAGACCATACCAGAATTATCATGATTCATCCTCAAATAGGTATCAGCAGAACTGGAAACCTTATGTTCCACCTCAACAAAGGCATCAACCTCAGCCTGAAATGTCATTGCAAGATTTCATGAAAACAATGCTTGAGCAAACTTCAGAGATCAAGAAATCAATTGTAGATTTGACTCAAAGGGTGGAAAAGTTAGAGGCTAAGGAGTCAAATAAGTTTCCTGCACAAACAGTGATCAACCCACAAAATGTAAGTGTTATTACTTTAAGAACGGGTAAGCAAGTACAAGGCCCTGAAGAAGTCCAAAAGGATGAAGATAAGAAGAAAGAAGAAGAACAAGTTGATGACAATGGAGGACCAAATGAACCATCACCTGAGACTACCACTGAAAAATCCAGGTTAGTACCTCCTAACTCTTCTTCTAAAAATTCTTCTTCATCTTATTCTCCACCTCCTCCATATCCCAATCGGTTGAAGCCGAGAAACAAAAAAATGGAGGAGTTAGACCAAGAGATCTTGAATATTTTCAAAAAGGTGGAGATCAACATTCCCTTGCTAGATGCTGTTAAGCAAATCCCCAAATACGCCAAGTTTTTGAAAGAAATTTGCACAAATAGAAGGCGTTTTAGGGATAATGAGGTTATGAATTTAGGAAAAATGTGTCAAGCTTCATTAAGAAGCATATTGAAATACCGCAAAAATGCAAGGATCCAGGTATGTTTTCTATTCCTTGTGTTATTGGAAATTCAAAGTTTGACAATGCCATGCTAGATTTAAGGGCTTCCATTAATGTAATGCCTTTATCAGTGTTTACTTCTCTATCTTTGGGACCTCTTAAGACTA
>NW_014543556.1:509817-514574 GCF_000741045.1 Vigna radiata var. radiata | reverse complement strand
AACATTAATCCATTGGAAAACCCTTTGAGCCTTAAGACTATTTTTCTTGTTTCCAAAAATTGCCAAATGAAAAAATGAAGAAAAATCATATGTTCCTCACCTTGGGAAAGAAGGAGTAATGGATTGTGTTATAAGTAAGTGATGAATAAGTGTGTGGGTGAGTGTCTCACCACAAAATATAAAAAAAAAAGAAAAAAAAAGAAGGCAAAAAGGAAGATTGAAAGTTGAAGTTTGGAAAAAAAAGTGATGAAAAAAAAAGGTGATGAAAAAAAACAAAAGAAAGAAAAAAAAATCTTCCTAAAAAGAGCAAGAAATAAGGTTGTTTTTGAAATAAAGTGTCATTACTCTTTTGAGTCGATATTTTATACCATTAACTTAGTTTTTCGCGCCAAATTGTGTTGATGATTTGCACTTAATTCTTAGTTATTGTGTCATTTTCACTATTTGGGTTTAATTAGACCAATAATTCATATTTTAATTAATTTGAATTATTTGAGCTTGATTATTCCTATTTTCATTTTCATGGAAATTTTGGAAATACACTAGGAGACTTTTGGAAGGGCACAAGCAATTGAAGAATTTTTACAATTTCTTTTTAGAATTAATTAAAACTTTAATCTAGTGTTTTTAGAATTTGTAGACTTAGGTTTTATGATTTTGGGCCAATTTTTGGTAGTATAGGCAAAGCCCAAGTTGTAAAAAAAAAAACTTGACATAGCTTTAGGGTTTGGGTGGACCCCACCCTAGTTTTTTTTTACACTATTCTCGGGCCATTTTGGAGGCAGAGAGTCGTCACCTTGCAGAGGGGGAGCATTGTTCACTCTCGGTTTTTGATAGCTAGGAGTCCTCCATGTTGAAAAATACAATTATCTTGGAATAAGTTTCTTTTATTTTGAAGTTTTGAATGCATCTACATTATATTACTCTCATTGAATGAATGGATAGCACACTTCTTCTTCTTCTCTTACTTGCAAAGTCGTATACCCGTGGTGAATGATGAAGAGGGTGCTTCATTCTTTCTTGCAAGGTTTCTTAGTTTTGAAGAACACTTTGTTTCTTTGAAGAGTTGGAGCATTACTCACGGTTCTAAGTCTTGATGGAAGAACCTATTTTCATTTATGTTTACCGTTGATTACATGTTGCTGGAACAAGCTTGGTTTCCTTGTGCATTTGTCCTTAGGGAGCTCATGGGCACTCCTTTCTTGGCTTATGTCTTTACGTTAATGAAGGGGCTGAAACATTTTTCTATCTTTCAAGTTTGCAATGAATGAAATGTTTATTGGAGAGAGGTGTGCTGTCACGGTTTTGGTGAAGCAATGAGATGATATTTCCATTTTAGTTATCTTTGCATTCAATAGCATGATGTGTTGTCATGTCATTAGGAGTAAGGTTGACCTTCATTTGCCTTTGCACATTGGGATACGTGAGTTTCATTCAATTGTGAAGACCAAATAATGCTAATGAGAAGCACTACTGCAGCCATTTGGAGAGAGAGACCGAAAACTTCATTTGCAAAGGTGAATAGGTGGAGTAGGTAAGCATATGTTGATTCATTGTGATGGAGACTTTTGGGGAACAAATAATTGCATTGGAGATAGTGAAAGGTTACGTGTAGCTAGGAGGGAAGGCTTCTTGACTTTTCTTTGATGGGCTTTGATTCATCTTGCAACTTTAAAAGTAACCTCCCAACATGAAGGGAGAGTGTCTCGGCTGGATGCATCATTTTCTTGGGATTTTCAATTGGAAAAACACATTCTTTGGAAAAGGAACATAGTGTCTCGACAAAGTGATTGTGTAGTGAAGAAAAGTATTATTTTTCACTCTTTGGTTGCAAAGCATGTTAAGTCAACCCTTTGGAAGAGAGAGGAATTAATTTTCTTCCCCTAAAGCCTTTGGGAGTCACGTAAATAGGGTGGAGGAAAGCTTTACTCACTCATTTCATTTGCTTTAAATTACAAGCATGGAGACAAATCTGATGAACTGAGAAAGTGTCACGACGAAGAGGAGTTGCTGGATGTAAGAAGCCTTTAGTCAGGATTTGAACAGAAGGCAGCAGCTCGACAGTTCCAACAAAATACAAGCAGCGAAGGAGATGTTTATGGCAGCGGAAGAAGATGTAGTTTATGGATTTGTGGAAACGGAGGCTATGCTTAAGAGGTGGCTACAACTCAGGCAGCCTTCCAAGCAAGGAAGGAAGTTGTAGAGAAAGATTTAAGCTAGGAGAGACTTTCGGAAAGAGAGTTGGCAAAGGCAATTCTCAGCAGAAAAATTCATTCATCCAAAAGTGTGATACAAGGGAGGCTACCATGAATTTATAAGTCATTCATGGAGCCGTGATGTGCAGAATGGTGACCCTGAATTTGTGGATCAGCTGCCACGTGTTTTAACCATGTGTACAATGTGAAGGCCTTCTAGAAAGGCTTATTCTAAATGTGCTGAAAAAGAAATACACGTAATTATTTGTTGTGGTGTGTGCTAAGCAAAGATGGGTGGTGTAGCTAGCAACTTTGACCATCATATGGACGGATTTGCCCCTCCTCTTGGTGTCTTCAATTTCCATTCAAAATGAAGGAAGAGAACTTGCCCTTTTGTGTCTCCTTCTTCAAGCTCTTCTTGGATTCTTCTAGCCATGCTTCTAGTGATAGGTCCATGACCTAAGTCATCAATAAGTGTGGGGGTGTGATGAGTGCATATTTATGTCCACATTTATGCTTTAAAATTCAAATTTTTGATGAAATTCTTGTGCTTAAATGATTGATTTAATGTGAATTTATGACAATTGAATTTATTGGGTTTGGGAATTAAAGATGCTTAAAATGTGATTCTTAGTTGCATAAATTATTTTGGATGTTCTAATGTTTATTTGTGCAGCTGAAGTTAAAATTTTATTCATTTAAAGCATGAAATTGAATGGTCAAAGATGGTTCAATCTTGTCAACTCTGGACTCTTATGCAATTTTGAAAAGAAAGAGATCGCTAAAGTGCAATTAGAGGAAAATTTTAGACTTATGTGTAAACAAAATAAAAAGGGTTGAAATGTAATTTTGGGCAAGTATAAAATCTGTTAGAAATTTTAAAAGATATTTTAGAGAAAATATATCTTAAGATATTTTACTTCATATTGTTAAATAATTATCTTATTTAACTATATCAATAAATATCAAAAGATAATATTTGCCAATTTTTTTTTTATCTAGGAAAGATATTTTGAAATATTCTAAAAAACTAATTAAAGAAGTTGCCTTGAAAAGTGGTATTAATTTGATAGCTTCAACGACAGCTTATCACCCGGCGACAGAGGTTCACCGCTAGGCGGTTTGCCTCTTAGTACAAATTCGCCCAGCGTCCACGCCTGATGCCACCTCCTCGCGTTGGAACGCCCTGCAGTGTAATTTGCCGCTGGGCGTTTCCTAGACTCTTCTTCTCTTCATTTTTCTTCACTTTCCTTGGGTCTAATACCTTCCTTTTCAACTTCATTCTTCACTTTCCCAGAAATACTACAAAACAATGCAAAACAAGCATACTATAACTAAGAACAACTTTTGACTCTCTACTGACTCATTTATTGAGTTTTGCTTGATTCTAAGCTCCTTCTAAGCAGTAAAGGGAGTAATTTGGTCTAAAATGACATATGAAATTAATTGTTTTTCAACCGTTATCACAACCCCAAACTTAGAATGTTGCTTGTCCTCAAGCAAACAAAACAAAACATCAAACAAAACAAAGCTTGGCTTAATACTATTTCATCCAATGATTCAACATTCCGAAGGTACATGACAAAATCTACTCAATTGCAAACCTTCAGTGAAACTAAATCAAGATGCATGCATGCTTTCAATCCAGTTCAGTCCACAGATTGTACAACATATGTTACACATTATGAATGACCAATCCACTAAGCAAAAATGCACTCATGAAAATTAACAATTCTTACCAAGCAAGTGTTTCACTCAATCACTCAAGTGTTTTGGGTGACACTCCAACTCTCTATCATTCACAAATCACATGAAATAAAATTGCCATTCATCTTAAACAATTAAAATTCCTTACATGCAAATGCCATCAAAAGGACTTTCCAAGGCTTGTAATGAGGCTGGGTTAACAAGAAAAATTGGTTTTTCTGTAATGCAAAATCCTTGAGTTAAGAGAGCTAAAAAATTGTTCCAAATTCAAGCACAACTCTCTTCCTCATCAATCTCACTTATTCCCAGCTTCTTCCCTTTTCTTTTAATTTTTACATTGAGCTCATCTTCATGCTTCTCTTCTTTTCTTTTCTTTTTCTCATGCATTTTTCTTTCTCAACATTTAAGCTCAATGTTTTTTTCAATTGCCTTTCAAATTCCCCCATGCAACCCCAAACTTGAACCTTTTTATCACATATAGTTAAGCTCATCCCAACTCAAGGTAAAGAATTTTAAGCCAAGGGTTCAAATCCTGCTTAAGGCTAAGGTTCAAAAAGGGTATAAATTCGTTGAATTTATTAGTGAATTTAAGAAATTTGTTGAATTTGTTAGTCAATTAAAGAAATTAGTTCAATTTGTTAGTGAACTAAAGAAACTAGTTGAATTTTTTAGTGAATTAAAGAAAATAGTTGAATTTGTTCGTGAATTTAAGAAATTTGTTGAATTTGTTAGTCAATTAAAGAAATTAGTTGAATTTGTTAGTGAATTAAAGAAATTAGTTGAATTAGTTAGTGAATTAAAGAAATTAGTTGAATTTGTAAGTGAATTAAATAAATTAGTTAAATTTGTTAGTGA
>NW_014543556.1:499884-509222 GCF_000741045.1 Vigna radiata var. radiata | reverse complement strand
AAAGAAATTTGCTAAATTTGTTATTATTATTAAATAATAGTAATAATAAATAAGGTTAATATTGTACCATAATAGTAATTAATTATTATTGTTGTTATTATTACTATTTATTACATGATACCATATTAAAATAATAATAATATGAATAAGAATAAGAAGGCTTATTTTAATAATACTGTTAGTATACCATAATAACAATAATAAATTGTAGTATACACAATATTTAATTATTTAATATTTTATAACAAATAATCTAATCTTCTTTAAAACTTATTTTTATTATTCTTCTTCATAATAATATGGTAATCATTATTCTTCTTCACAAATAATCTAATCTTCTTTTGATATTTTCACCATTTCAGATATAGAACCATGTAGCCATCGTGCATCTGACAAAGTTGGACTTGTCATATAAATTGCTTTGTAGTATGTTGTGAGCATTTCTGTTCGAGGAGGGGTATTGATAATGGTCAATCTTACAACAAGCTTAAGTGGCTTTCAACCATATCAAAGTGTCCTGATGTCATATCATTGTCTTTCGTGCCTATCACTTCCCTTCTCAATTCTGTTCTAGACAATGGATTCTTAAGTCACGCAGTGAATTTGTATCTTAGATATGAGTGCCACCTGCAACTTTGGTTTCTTTCCATCCTGTTATTGTCTTAGACTTTTTTCTTTAGAAATTTCGGTTGTTACTTGCTACTTTTGAGTAAATTTCTGTTTAAATAAACATTTCACTTGATTTCTAAATTTCTTGATCAAGATACCTCATGTAAAACCGAAGAAGATGTGGCCTATGGCATGAGAATAAGAAAACATAAAACAGTGATTTCAGTGTTATTTAAATGACTGTAGGATTCATAACATAAATAGACATAAAACTAGATCAAGCTTACCTGTGTATCATGTTTATCCTGGGATTAGTTTTGAGATGCATTCATATACTCACATGTATGCATGGAGTCATAAAATCTGCCTAAACAATTTAAAAATTGGAAACTTCATTAGATGGGGATGGAAGAGCACATAAGGAGAATAAGCTACCTAAATTTACAAACTTTTTTCTTCCAAATTGGTTTTCTACATGTATTAATTGGTTTAGGTAGTAGTGTTATTGGTAATAGGCAGTTAATTCAAGTTATCATGTCCTTAGTAAAGAACTCATTTTTAGTCTTACCCTACATTTTACATTCTGCACTTTACAGTTTCAAGCTTTCTTAGAAATAGAAGCTTACTCACAATGGTTTATTTTACTACCATGATTACATAGTTGAGGTTCATAATGGATTCCTTGGAGATTTGTGCTTTACAAGTTTAAACCAAAAAGTGCATGCAAAAGCCAGTGTAGCTTTAGATAAAATATATAAAAAACATACTTAACATACCAATGACAAGTCTTAACACCAGCATGAATGAATTTATATTGATCTAAGAAAAAAATTTCTTTTCATCTACGAGTTGTACTACATCACCAATCCATTCTACAGCATATGAACCATCTGATGATAGCGCTGAGTTCTGCCTACCTTCAGTATTAGTTCCAGAAATTATGTTATTTAATGTTATTTACATTGATTGAGTAGCATTGTGGATTACCTTGAGTAGTCCACTCTTTTGGGGTTTTATCTTTATATAAATCAGATATTCTCAAGAGATTTTGTTGAGTCAGAACATGGAAATCAACTTGAATGTCTAAATCAGCTTGTATGTTACTACATTTCTTATGTCTAAGTTCACAACCAATAACTTGTTACCACTTCAATTCACTGTCAAGGACTGCTTGAGTTTGAAGGGAATCTAGGAAACAGGGTTTCATTTCCATGAGGAGATGATAAATAGTTAAACCAACTTTTCTAAATAGTTGCATTAGTTAGTCCGTACCAACTCTATTCACTGCTGCTTTTTTAAACTTTTTTTTCTGCTATCTTAAGTTCAAATCAGCACCTCGCGGCTTGCACGGTTGGTTTTTGTCTCTTCATTGTTGATGAAAGTGAAGCTACAGCCTCTCCAACTGTTAAGAAAATATGCTCGAATGAAATCATTAACATCATCTGATTTTTGCAGCTTATCTATGACTTCAGCCAGAGGATTCACCAACACAGTCTGTCACAATTAATTTATTAGTCCCAGTTGAGGTTAAATTCCTATCTATGAACCTGTGTAATGATTAAGTTTCCCAGAGTATAGCGTACTTACCGAAACACCCTTCATTGTCAATGCGTTTTTCAAGTCTTTGAAAAGTGAGACTTCACTCGTGTCTATGGTACTCACAGTTGAAAATGCCAAAGATCATATAATTTATTATTAGTTATGTATATCACATTTTGTTCTTCTTCTACCCACCGATATATTCTAAAAATAAGTGCAAATTGTTAAAAAAAGTGAGAACAATGACCAATGCAGCTGGAGAAGTTTCACAAAGTCATAAATCTGTAGATATGAAATCAACCTCTCGTTGAGATATGTGATGTTTGCAAAGTTGAAGGGAGCCTTTATTCTTAAAATAAGAAAACCAGGTAAATGATGAAGATTTCTATATATGTTTGTCGCATGTATGTTCCCCAACATTACAATTTTAGGCCTTGTAATTTGCAGGAGTATCCTTAAAACTGATAATGCGGCCTGATCAACAAATTAACGTTGAACGTGATATTTTGTATTCAAATTTTATTTTAATATTCTTATATTAGGTTAATTTTACTTCTTTTATTTTGAGGTTTTCTCTTCTATATTATTTTGGTGATGACATTGGCTCAATAACAGCGTATAAAACAGTATTATAAGTTAGTATTTCAAGTGGAATATGTTAAAATGTTATAAACAACTTAAACTTCATTCGTAAAAACAAATTAATGAATTTAAGTTTGGAAGACTACATTCAATTATTTTTAAAGCATGGAAACTAAAATTAATAAAAAATAAAATATATGTTACATAAATCTTTTGTATTATATACATAACCATTATTAGCCATATGTTTAGGGCATTGATCAATGTGTCAATGTTTCATTCTTAAGTAACAAGTATTTTATGATATTTTTCTCATATGAATAAAGTCATTTATTTAGGAATGAAACATTTATTGATCATTTTGTCTTAATAAAGTCAATACATACTATTAATATATTAACAACACTAATTATTATTTCATAGTGTAAGTATATGATCAAAGAAGTGTGCATGATGAATTATTTAGAACAACAAAATTGATGATTGTAATTTAGAAAATGCTTATTTTAATTTTTAGGATTAAACATGTTATTTTTTAATTTGAACAATTAATTATATTTCTAACATTTATGGTTTATTTTATATAATAATATTTAATTTTGATTTCACATTTTTCAACCAAACATATTAATGAAGAAAAAAATTATTTACATTATCGGCGATTTTGAAAATCTTAACAACGAAAACTATCGGTATTAGTGGGGGTTTTCAGAAAATCGTCGGTATTAGCGGGGCTTTTAGAAAACCATCGGTATTAGGGAGGGTTTCTAGAAAACCTACGGTATTAGAGGGGTTTTTGGAAAACTACAGGTAATAGCGGAGGTTTTTCGAAAACTACTAGTAATAGCGGGGTGTTGAGAAAATCGTCGGTATTAGTGGGAGTTTTTAAAAAACCCACCGGTAATTACTCAACGACGCAGTTTTTCCCAAGAGTTTTCGTATCCACGAGTGATGTATTTTCCAGAGATTAAAACAAAAATAACCCCTGGTAAAAATTTAAATTTTTGTAGTGGAAGAATAAAAAGAAAAAAAGAATGAGAAGAACAACAATAAGAAGAATAAGAATAGGAATAAGGAGAGTAAAAAGAGATAGAAGAAGATTAAATAAATAGAATTAAAAGAAAAATAGGAAGAATAAAACGAAAAATAATAATAATAATAATAATAATAATAATAATAATAATAATAATAATAATAATTGGAAAAGAATAAAAAGAATAACAACAATAAGTGTTAATATATATAAATAGTTTGTGCATAATTTGGCAATTCCATTAATAAATGAAGATTTGTAGCACACTTTCTCTCTAAACCCTAAACCCTAAACCATATAATTTGGTATTCTTTCAAATAATTAATCAAAATTATTCTTTAAACCTTTTTATATGCTATAAAAGAGTCAAACACTAAAACCCGCTACAATATAAGAATAAGTACTTTTTTATTTCATTGAATATTTCTCATACCTCCTCCCAATAAAAATCAATTGAAAAAACAAGATTATGTGACAAAAAATAATAATAATAATAATATAATAATAATAATAATAATAATAATAAGAATAACAATAAAATTAATACTAATAATAATAGTAGTAATAATAATAATACTAATAATAATACTATTCGACAATAAGATATATTATTATAACGTGATAATAAGAATTATTATAATGATACAATAATAATTATTTAACATTATAATATTAAAGGAAGATTAAACTAATATTTATTATTGTACCCAAGATATTAAGTCATACATTGTAATTATCCTTCGGTTACTAACAATAATAATAATAATAATAATAATAATAATAATAATAATAATAATAATAATAATAATAATAATAGTATTGGTATCATTAATATTAAGTGGTACCCTTAATTATCATTATAATAGGTATAATAATAATTAGGACCCTTGTAATTAATAATACACCAATTAATACCCTGCCTAATATTAATGATAATTATGAATAATAATAATAATAATAAGAAGAGTAATTATTATTAAATGTCCTGTTATTAGAAAATAATCTAATTATTATTATACCCTATTAATAAGAAGACGTTATTATTATTCTTTTTTATTATTATGGTTCTATTAATAAAAAGAATTATAAGACCTTTTATATATATATATATATATATATATATATATATATATATATATATATGATAATCTAATAAAAAATGTTATTGTATCATAATATTATTATTATTATTATTAAATAATAGTAATAATAAATAAGGTTAATATTGTATTATAATAGTACATAGAAATTATTATTATTATTATTATTACTATTATTATTATTTATTACAAGGTACCACATTAAAATAATAATAATAATATGAATAAGAATAAGAAGGGTCATTATAATTTATTATCATTATTATACCATAATGATAATAAATTATAGTGAACACAATATTTAACTATCTAACATTTTCTAAAAAATAATTTAATCTATCTGAAAAACTTATTCTTATAATAATTATCCTATTATGTGGTTGTAGTCCTACAACTAATTATTAAAAGAATATATTATGTATAATAATAATAATAATTATTATTATTATTATTATTAGTAGTATTATTATTATTATTTGTATTATTCTTATTATTTTTATTATTATTATTATTATTATTATTATTATAAAAAGAATAATTATAATATTATTCTTCTTAATAACATAAGAAGAATAATTATAGGAATTATTTTCTTAAAAGAATAATAATGATATTAATAATAAGTATCATAAGAAGAATAAAATGAAGAATAATTATAATATTATTACAGGAAGAATAATAATATGAATAAAAAGAATACGAGAACAAAGAAAAATAAAAATGACAATAGTAATAGTAATATTAAGAATAATAATAAGGATGATAGTAATAAAGAGAAGAAGAAGAAAAAGAAAATTGAAAAGAACAACAATAATAAGAAGAATAAGAAGTAGAATAATAAGAAACAATAATAAGAAGAATAAGAAGAAGAATTATAAGAAAAAAAAGAAAAAAAATAAGAAGAACCATTAATAATAAGCATCATAATAAGAAGTGTTTCTGCTTTGTAGGTCCGGGTAACTCTGTACTCTCCGCTACCGTCTATTCGGCCGTTCGCAATCCTCCTTTCCGTCCTGATGTCTTGAAGTGTCCGGCCGGGTACCTGTTAAAAGCACTCCGACGCTCAAGTCAATGTTCGGTCTTAGATGCTAGTGATAGAAAGAGAGATAAATGTGCATTAAATTCCAACCACCTACCTTTCACCTTTGACTTTTATTTATAGTTTTTGTTATGGGCCAGTGATTAGCGGAATCTTAATCAAGGCCCAATTATGGGCCTGCTGGGTTAATCTGGTTTTACCTTAAAGCTGTATAACTTCCGAAATCTTTAATCTCAGCCGGACGGCCGTCTTACCGACAGCGAGAGTCTTCAATCCGGACGCGACGGCTGAATGTGGTATGTTCGTCTTCAGCTGCGCAAGTTGCGCGGAGGGCACGGTCTTGCCCGGCCGTGCGTTACCCGGTTATGCTAACCAGTTGTCTTGAGCTGCAAAGGTTTACCCGCCCGGTCTCACTTATTCGGGTGGACGGACGGTCAGGCAGGATACATAAGCCCCCCAAGCCCGAGGCGTCGTAAGAGGCCGAAGGGTTTGAGAAGAGGGGTGTGTCGAGGGGTGTGTCGGTTAGATGGGCGGCGAGAATGTGGAGAGGTAGAAAGGGGGGGTTTTAGGCGGGAAAGCATACGTGGCGCAATCGTGGGTGGGAGACGAGGCGTCGTTTAAATCTGGAGCGTTGAACGTGGTTAGGATGAACGGTGGAGATCAAAGGCAGTTTTCGAAAAAATTTTCTATAAATAGGGGTGGGGTGACTGCTACGGTTACATCCTTCCTTCTTCCTTCCGAGCTCTATTCTTTTCATCTTCTCAGGTAATAAAATGGTGATTGTGTGCGTTGAGTCTTCTCTGGAATCGTCGGGTCGCGGCGAGGGCGCGGGCGAGGGTAGCGGCGGCAGTGGTTCGGCGTCGACTGGTTCGTCCGGCTCCACCAGCGGTTCATCGTCGGGAGGCCGGTCGGTTGAAGAGGACTCGGCCGTGCCGTCTGCTCTGGCCGAGGCGGTGACCGTGGTTCAGGGATCTTCCGCACAAGTTATCAGCGGGCGTATCTTCCATGGAGCCCCCCTATTTTCATTGCGTGGGGGCTTGACCGTGGATCCGGTTCCCTTGGTCCCGGTGGGAGGGCTACCTCGGATAGATGGGTATGATTGGGCTGGGTTCGACACAAATACCCAGCCGTCTAGTATTTCGCGTATATCTCTTCAAGATTGGGTAGCCCGGTCGTACTTGGTGAGAGATACGGCGGACACCCGTTTGATAAGGGTGGCCGTCAGTATGGAAAACGAACGCGTATGCCACGGGAAGGGCACCAGCGCCAACGACTTCTTCTTCATGTATGCGTATCTGTTCGCCCAGTTGCACGTGCGGGTGCCGTTTACTGATTTCCAGGCCGGGGTGTTGCGGGAGTTGAATGTCGCCCCTACACAACTACATCCGAACTCTTGGGCTGCTATTCAAGCTTTTGGTGTAGAGTGTTTGGTGGCCGGCGTCGCTCCGACCGTTCGGTCCTTCCTTCACTATTTTAATGTTCGTCCCCAACCGAAGGGAGGTTTGGTGTCTCTATCTTCCGTAGGGAAGCGCACCCTATTGAAGCCGTACGCTGAGTCCTTTAAAAATTTTAAGGATCAGTTCTTTAAAGTTGTCATTGAGGACGCGGGTCGTTCTGAATTTTTTGATAAGGACGGCCGCCCTTTGTTCCCCTTATACTGGACGGAGAATCCGACGAAGATGGAGGCCATTTCGAAGCGGGATTTGGAAATGGAAGATTTTTGTGTGGTGGATGTGATTGACACCCTCTCTCGTCGCGTCCCCGCCCGTTGCCTCGTCGACTGTATCCCTTACGAGGATTGCGCTCAAAGAGCGCTCGGTATGTGATTTATTCCGTTTTTTCCTTTTATGAAGATTATAACTTAGCTGAATTTTTCATTTTTCCTCAGATTGCATGGCGACTCCTGGACCCCGCCAATCCAACTTTCTTGCCATGAAAAAGAAAGTGTCGGCCCGCGCAGCTGGTTCCGGGCCCAGTCAAGATGTTCCTCCGCCCATGAAGCCTCCACCCGCGCGGGTGACGGTGGCCGTCCGCGGACCCACTGCAGGGCCCAGTGGGAGCACCAACATGGCCGTCCCGCAGGGGGAAGGGACCTCCGCTCCTCCATCTCACAATGCCCCCCTCCTCAATGTAACCGGTTCGGCGACTGCTGCTCAAGTGGTCGAAATTCCCTCTGAGTCTGCGCCTGTCACCACCTCGGGGCATCGCAAGAGAAAGTCGCGGAGAGGGGGAAAAACTTCTTCGAAGAGGCATTGCCGTGAGGGGAAGGAACCGGTTGCTCCTCTGCCAGGCGGCGTCTTTAGCTCTGAGTACAATGTGAGCCGGTTCATAGAGTTTAATCGGGGACCGGCCTATGTTGCTCTACTGGAGTCCTTGCCGGGCAGAGTTATGCTTGACTCTGTGTCCGAGATGGCTAACCGGACGGCAGCCATGATCGACTACATACGCGAACATGGGGACGTTCGCGGGTCTGGCGAGGTGAAGAAGCTGCTGATTGAGGAAGAGAAGAAGGCCAAGGCTTTGCAGGAGGAGCTGGCGGTCGCCAGGAAGGCCTTGGAGGACGAGAAGACGCGGTCGGCCGAGAAACTGCAAGAGACGACCCGACTGCTTGAGGAGGAAAAGAAGGCGAGGGCCCTGGCCGAAGAGGACCGAAGGCAGCTGGAGGAAGACGTCGCAGGGTTAAAAGAGGTGGAAGAGAAGCTTCAAGGCCGAACGGTAGAGCTGCACACCGAGCTTAAACGGGCGCGTGCAGATCTTAAGTCGGCTGAAGAGAGGGTAGTTTCTTTAACCGATAGTCTAGTGGCGGAACATGAGGACGGCTTCTACAAGGCAATTCGCCAAGTGGAAGTTCTGCTCAAAGTGGAGAAGCCGCTCTCTCTTGGGTTTGATATCTACAAGGACGTGTATGATGGTGTCCTGACCGATATCAAGGATCCGGAGGAGGCCGAAGCGGAGGAGGCCGAAGCCAGGGAGGAAGACGCCGAAGGTGATGGCGAGCAAGCTGAAGTGGTCGGTTCTGCAAACGACACTCCTGTGGAATAGTTTCTCAATAGTTTTTTTTTTTTGTTTGTTTTAGTTAGGGACCATTCGGTATCGGCCGGAGTGTAAACAGTGGATTGTACTGTTTACTTTAGCCGGCCGGTAAGATACTTTTTGATGTTTCAACATTGTTTTTTGATGAATGGGCATTTCGCGTATTAATTTCGTTGTTCGATGTTAATTTAAGTTGATTTATAACCGCCTGGTTACGTGCGACGATTTTACTTGTTCATTTTGAATTGCGCGCGATGAACGATGGGTGATAAGGACGGTGGGTATAAACTCCTACCGTTGGACCAAGTTTGACAGGATAATTCCATTCGTCAATCTTGGATTTTATACGAGGCGGCGGGCTTAACCCTTTACCGCCCGGCCAAGTTGACAGGATAATTCCATT